>NW_008705581.1:252684-264073 GCF_000186865.1 Aureococcus anophagefferens
CTTGCCCAGGAGCTGCGTGTCCCGCGGCCGCTGGTCCGCGTAGCCGATGGCCAGCGTCTCCTCGGGCCGGAGCTCGCGGCGCGCGGCCTTGCGCACGTCCGCGGGCAGCGCGTGGCCCGACGGCCCGCCGAGCGCGGCGACGACGTTGCCCTGGCTCCGGCTCACGATGCCGCCCTCGGTCCACGTGCAGATCTCGCAGACCTCGTAGCAGGGGCTCAGCGACCGCACCTTGAGCTCGCGGCCGGGCCGCGGGATCGGCGGCGGCGGCGCCCGGGGCCTCGGCTTCGGCGGTGGGGGCGCCGCGGCCTCGCGCGGCGACGGCGCCGCGGGCGCGCGGCGGACGCGCGCCTCGTAGCTCTTGGGCTCCAGGAAGCCCTTCCTCGCGCCGAAGAGGCCGCCGCTGCCCGTGTCCCGGGGCTTCGGCGGCGGCGCGGCGTAGGGATCCTCGACGGGCAGCTCCTCGACGTTGCCCCAGCCGAGCGTCGGATCCTCCGCCTTCGTCGCGCGCGGCTTCGGGACCGGCGCGGGCTTCTTCGCGACGCGCGCGGGCTTGGGCCGCGCGGCCGTCGGGTCGTGGGGCGCGCGCCGGGGCCGCGTCTTCGCGTTCGCGAGGAAGCCCCGGCGGAAGGGCGCCTCCGCCGCGCCGTCGGCGCGGGGCGGCGGGACGACGCGCGGCGTCACGCGCGCGATCTTCGACCGCGCCTCGAGGCGGTGCGCGGCGACGTTGATCTTCGCGACCCAGTCGTCGTCGAGGGCCTTGGCGTCGGCGTGCTTGTGGGCCTTGAGGCCCTCGACGGCGGCCTTGACCTCCAGCAGCCGCGCGCGGAGCCAGAGGAGGCGCTGCCAGCCGCCGGCCTCGTGGCCCGCGGGCGCGACGAGCGCCGCGTCGGCCGCGAGCCCCGCGAGGGCGCCGCAGTTGCCGTAGGGCGCCTCGTTGACGACCGCGAGGAGCGCCGCGGCCTCGGCGTAGATCTCCGACGCCTCGCCCTCGCGGGCCCACGTCGTGTCGCCGTGGTTCGCCAAACCCAGCGCGCAGCACGCGAGCATCATGGGCCGCCGGTCGGGAAAGTACTCGCCCATGGGGTCGTCGTCGCCGTCGTCCTTCTCCGCCTTGCCGAAGGACGCGACCATGCCCCGGCCCCGCGACCAGTCCTCGCGCGACAGGTGCTTGTACTGCCGGAGCCACCTGTAGTGCTTCCAGTAGGCCGCGTACCACTGCGTCTGCGACGCGCGCGGCCGGAAGTGGCGCGCGAGCCAGTCGTTGGAGCACCAGTCGCGGATGGGCCGCGCGTCGAGCACGACGCGCCGCTCGAGCTGGACCATGAACGCGACGACGTCCTCGTACTTGGCGTCGACGGCGCCGCCGTCGGCCTCGCGGCTCGCCTCGGCGAGCCGCATCATCGTCGTCACGAGGCGGTCCTTGCTCTGCGCGTGGTCCCACTGGAGCACCTCGTAGACCTGCTTCCGCGTCCGTAAGATCCGCACGAGCAGGCTCCGGTCCTGGTTCGTGCAGGCGATGCCGTCGGCGCGGTCGAGGTCCGCCTCGACGTCCGCGAGCAGCGCGAGCGCGGGCGCCTGGTCGACGGTGCCCGGCGGCAGGCCGCGCGCGCGCATGAGGCCCCACTTCTTGTCGGCCCGGCCGAGACGCACGCGGCAGCTCGCGCGGAGCTCGCAGAACTGGGCGACGCTCTGCTCGAACTTGGAGTCGCAGAGGCGCGGCTCCAGCGCGTCGAGCGCGTCCGAGGCCAGGGCCTCCCACTCGTCGAGGAGCGCCTTCTCCGACGTCGGATAGATGGGATAGCCCCGCTTGTCCGTCACCAGGCCCGCGAGCTCCTTCTTGATCTCGACGATGCGGTCGAGCGACGCGCCCAACGTCGCGAGGAAGGCGGCCTCCTCTTCCTCCGCCGCGTCATCCTCCTCGCAGACCTTGGTCCAGTCGCGCGTGCTGAAGGGCGCCGGACCGCTCATCGTCGAGGCAGCCTCTGCTCGGCGAGGTGCAATGATCCAACCTTGAAGTTTATGAATCCCACTCGGCCGCGGCGCCGTCGAACGAAATCCCACTCGGCGCCGTCGTACGAAAGACGAGCATTACCCGTCGCGGTTGAGCGCGTTGATGCGCTTCGGGTCCTGGTTGGACGTGTGGCTGCCGTGGCCGAGGCGGCCGTGGCCGCCGTTGCCCGCGGAGTGGACGTCGCCGTCGTCCGTGAGGACGAGGTAGTGCTCGTCGGAGCAGGCGGCGGCGACGGCGGGCGCCGGCAGCGCCAGTCTCCGGCGCGAGAAGGCGCCCGTGCCGTCGCGGCAGAGCTGGTGCGCCGCGCCGTCGACGATGACGACCGCGGCCGCGAGGCCGCCGCCGACGGCGAGCGCGTCGGGCCGCGACGCCCGCGGCGCGGCGTCGCCGTCGCCGTCGCCGCCGCTCTCGTCGCCGTCGTCGTCGAGGGCGTCCAGGGACCCGAGCGACGACCGGTAGGACGACGCCGACGACGCGCGGCGCCGCCGCCGCGGCGCGTCGGGCAGCGCGCGCGGGCACGCCGTCGGCAGCCGCCAGCACAACAAGCCGTCCGTCTCCGCCTCCACGAAGTCCGTGACGTAGCTCAACCCGTTCTCCGCCCCGAACCAGAAGAGCTCCGGCGCCTCCGTGACGACGCAGGAGCACTCCGCGCCGCAGCCCACGTGCGTGGCGCGCGTCCCCGCGAGCGCGGAGATCAGCGTCGGCTCGGCCTTGCCCGCGTCGTCGCCGTGGCCGAGGCGGCCGCCGTCGCCGTCGCCCCAGGAGAAGACGCGGCCCTCGGCGTCGAGCGCCAGCGAGTGGGCGCCGCAGGCGGCGACCTTGACGATGACCGCGTCGTCGGCGAGGCGCCAGAGCAGCGTCGGCGCCTGTGTGGAATTCAACCACTGGTTTGGGTGGTCCTGACCAAACTTGAGAATTCTCTAGCTCGGTCAAATCGAAGTCGATTCGGCTGATTTTTGGACGAATCGATTGCTTTCATCGAGTTCTCGAAGCACGGTCGAAGAGATTGCGTCGAAACGGTCGCATACGCGCACATTGAAGTCGGGTTGAAGATTTGATTTCCACACAGGTCGGCGCGGTGATCGGCCCGGCGCCCGCGGCCTCGTTCTCGTAGGCGCCCCCGCCGACGTACCTCAGCGACGGCCCGACGCCCGCGCGGCTCGCGGACCCGGACGCGCGCACGCGGCCGTCGGAGGCGAGGAAGAGCGTGTGCTCGTCGCCCGCGGCGACCTCGACGCACCGCTGGCCCCTCCCGCAGAAGAGCTGGTCCACGAGCCGCGGCGCGGCGGTCCGCGGCTCCGCGGTGCGCGCCCGGGGCCCCGCCCGCTCCCGGGGCGCGCCGCCGTGGCCGAGCTGGCCCACCTCGTCGCTGCCCCAGGTGTAGGCCCGCCCTAAGACGTCCAGCGCGACGGAGTGGCGGTGCGCCGCGGCGACCTGCGCGACGCGCACCCGCGACGGCAGCTCCACGGGCCGCGGCGTGCAGGCGCTCAGCCAGGAGCCGCCGAGCCCCAGGCGCCCGTGGGCGCCGTGGCCGAAGCTCCAGACGCGGCCGCGCGCGTCCGCGACGACGGAGTGCAACGGGCCCGCGGCGAGCGCGCGGCCCCTCCGCACGGCCTCGCGCCGGCTCAAGAGGCAGAGGCAGAGGTAGGCGTGGCTCTGGGGCTCGTCGTCCCGCACCACCGTCGGCCCGCAGCCCGCGCGGCCCGGCCGCGGCTCCTGGAGGCGCAGCGCGATGATCTCGCAGGCGCCGCGGCCCGCGCGCGACATCATCTCGACGCGGCCCATCTGGAAGACGTCGACGAAGGGCAAAATGAGGTCCGCGAGGTACGTCTCGTTGGCGACGACGAGCGCCATCGTTGGCAGCCCAGGGACCCGAAGTGTCCTTGGGGTGGCGCCTCACTTCGAACACACTGCCGTGGCCGAAGACGGCACCGAATTTGGGGCAGCATCCGAGGGCAAACGTCAGCCTCGCCGAGAAATTAGACGCGCGGCCGCCAGCCGAGTCGCCTAGTGCGCCGCGCGCCGCGCGCCGCCACGCCGCCATGGGCCGGGGCGGCAAGGTCTTCAAGGTGCGGACGATCCGCGAGTACGACGTCGCCGTCGCCCACAGCGCGGGCCGCGTCGTCGTGCTCCTGGCGACGCGGACGACGCTCATGCACTGCTGCAACTTCGAGGACACGTTCAAGGGCCTGAGCGACAAGTTCCCCGACGTGACCTTCTGCCGCGTCGCCTGGGAGGAGTGCGAGTACAGCCTCGTCGAGCAGCGCTTCAAGGGCGAGACGGTCCGGGGCATCGAGACGTTTCCCTACTGTCGGTTCTTCCTCGACGGCCGCCAGCAGGACTGGTGGGAGGGCGAGGACGCGTCGGCCTACGTGACCAAGATCGAGAACTTGAGGCGGCGGCTGTCGGACGTGCGGCAGCGGGCGTCCGACGTCGCCGAGGAGGCCGCGAAGCCCGCGGCGCTCCCGCCGCCGCCGCCGGCCGAGAAAGAGAAGAAAACAAAGAAGAAGAAGGACGCCTACGCCGTCGTGCTCGAGTTCAAGGGCGGCGGCCGCCGGGACTGCACGCTGCGCATCGGCGTGCCCAGGAAGTGGCGCGCGGGCCCCGTGTCCGCGCTCGTCGAAGCGTTCGCCGACCGGTTCAACGACACGCGCGTCGGCGTGAAGCCCCTGGCGGCGGACCTGCTGCGGGCGTCGACGCGGCGCGCGGAGGGGCCCGCCGTCGCGGTCGCGGCCGACGCCGTCGTCGAGGACGCGTTCGCGGGCGCGGCGAAGGACGCGTCCGGCGCGTTTTACTTGGACCTGGAGGAGGTCGCGGCCGCGGGCCCGAGCGCGGGCGACCTCGTCCTGCGCGAGATTTTGGCGACGCGGGGCGCCCACGCGCCGAAGAAGCACCGCGAGGGCGCCGTCGCCGGCGGCTTCATCCTGGACAAGATCCGGCGGAACAACCCGGAGGCCGCGCGCGCGGCCGACGAGCTCCTCGCGCTCAACGAGGAGCTGCGCGCTTTGCGCCTGACGGCGCGGGCCGCGGGCGAGGAGCTCGTGGCGGCGCAGGAGCAGGCGAGCCCCGGCGCGCTGCGGGACGCGACGGCGCCGACGCCGGAGATGGCGCGCGTGTTGCAGGAGGTCGTGCAGCTGCTCCAGTCCAAGGACGGCGACCCGCGGGCCAACGCGATCAACGCCGCGGAGATTCTGGAGCACGAGGGCGCGCGCTACGGCGGCGTGACGAACGTCGAGCTCCACGCGCTCGCGGCGTCGTGCGACGAGCGCCTCGGCCGCGACACGGACGCGCGCGGCCACCTCGAGCGCGCGCGGGACCTGCTGGGCAGCGCCGACGAGGCGCGCTACCCGCAGCAGGTCAAGGCCTGGGCCGCCGTGTCGTCGCGGCTCCTCCAGCTCGAGACGCGCGCCGTGCAGCAGCGCGGCGACGAGAGCCGCGCGGGCGAGGCCGTGCGCATCTCCAAGGCCCTGACGGCGATGGAGAAGTGGGAGCCGACGCGCTGGCTCGGCCACGCCGAGGTCGCCAAGGCCGTCAACGACCCCGTCGAGGCCGAGGAGGCGTACCGCGCGGCGCTCGACCGCGACGCGTCGCTGCGCCGCGCGTATTTCGGCCTCTGCCAGGTCCTGGAGCAGTCCCAGGACAAGGGCTACAAGAAGCGCGTGCGCGACGTCGCGAAGCGCGCCGTGAAGAACGACGTCTGGCTCCGCGTGAACCAGCGGCCGTCCCAGTTCTCGCCGAAACTCGCGGCGCAGCAGTTCTGGGTCGCGAAGCGCGCGTCGGACGCCCTGAAGGACGCCGACGACGCGGGCGAGGCCGACGACGTCGTCCACGCGCCGGGCGCGCTCGAGCTCGACCTCGTCTTCGGCTTCGCGACGAACCTGGAGCGGGCCTGGGCCGGGTCCAAGGCGGACTTCGACATGTCGGTCCGCAACGCCGACGGCCACCACGACATCTACTGCAGCCCCATGACGGACGCGCGCTGGACCCACCGCAAGGAGAAGGAGGCGCTGCGGTCCATCGCGCCCCTCTTCACGCAGGGCCAGAAGATCGCGCCCATGTGCGCGCGGTTCCCGCGCGCCGCGCAGGCCGTCGAGGAGTGGCGCGAGGCCATCCAGGCCGCGGGCTGCGGCGTCGCCGAGGCCTACCTGACGGTGCTGAAGCCCGGGGCCCGCGAGCCGGCGCACTGCGGGCCGTCGAACTGCGTGCTCACGGCCCAGCTCGCCGTCAAGTGCCCGGACGGCGGCGTCGCGGTGACGCGGTGCGGCGACCGGACGGAGTCGCTCAAGGAGGGCGAGTGCGTCGTCCTCGACGACTCCTTCGAGCACGAGCGGCGCAACAACGCCAAGCCCGGCGGCGACGACCTCGTGCTCCTCATCGTCCAGTTCTGGCACCCGGGCGTGCCGCCCGAGTTCCGCAGCCCGGACGGCCTCCAGTTCTTCGCGCCCTAGGCGGCGCGGGGCCTCCTCTAACGTACCGGACGGCTAGGCGGACGCCTACAGGCGGCCCGCCGCGGCTATCTCAAATGGCCTCGTTCGAGCTGCACCGATGTGGTCGCCCCGCGCCTCACGTCGGCTGCATCGCGCGCGATGCAGCGTGATTGCAGCAGCCCCTCGGTTCCGGGAGCGAAACATGAAAATCAGTGAACGGCATGCTCGTCTTCAACGACACCACAACCGCCAAGCGCGCGCCCCCTTCGATAACCGTGACTCGTCCAACCGACCGTCCAAGAGTGGGGGGCGTGAGACCTTAGGGCAATGGACAGGGTTCTTCCGGCCGAGGGCGCGAACCGGTTTTTGGCGGTCCGACAGCGGACTCGTCGGCCGAGGCGCACGGTGCGGGGGGCTTGCGTCTTTCGCGGGTGACAGGTGAAGTCGCGGCGGGCATCCAATGCCGGCGCCTACTTCCAGAGCTCGTGCTCCTCCGCGAAGGCCTCCTCGTCCTCGTCGAGCTCGAGGCCCTTCTTGATCATGTCCTTGACCTTCTTGATCATGTTCTTGACCTCCTTCTTCGAGAGCGTCTTCTTCTGCTTCACCTCCGTGACGTTGCCGAACTGGTCCGTGACCTCCGTGATGGCGTGCTGGTCGTCGCACTTCGTCGCGAGGGCGTTCTTCATCCACTCCGGGTCGCCCTGGCAGTTGGGGCGCGAGATGCCGTCCTCGTCCTTCTCGACGACCCACGTCTCGGGGCACAAGGCCGTCGTGAAGTCGTTGTTGTGCGAGATGATGACGACGCCGCCCTCGAAGTCGCGGATCGCGTCGGCGAGCGCGCCGAGGGACTCGCGGTCCAGATAATTCGTCGGCTCGTCGAGGATGACGATGTGGGGCTGCATCCACATGGCCGCGCCGAGCACGACCTTGACCTTCTGGCCGCCGGAGAGCGCGGAGATGCGGTGGTGCGTCGCGAATTCCGCCTCCAGCCCCACGTTCTTGAGGTGCGTCTCGACGTTGGCCTGCGTCAGCGGGCGGAACATGCCCGACGCGGCCTGCGCGACCTTGACGTCGACTTTTTTGGCCGCCTTCTCCCAGCCGTACTTGATGAGCTTCTTCAGCCCGAAGTAGACCTTGTGGTCCTCGCCGTCGTAGGGCGCCTTCCACTGGACCTCGTAGTCGTTCTCCTTGGTCGACTTATTGGTCTTGCGCTCGCCCGTGAGCCGCGCGATGACGCGCTTCGACTTCGTCTGTTTTAGAGTCTCCGGGTCCGTGACGACGTACTCGATCTGCTGCTTCTGCGCGGCCTCCTCCTTCTCGCTGAGCTGCATGGTATCTTTCGCGATGGCCTCCTTGTCGTCGCCGCCGGCGTAGCGCCAGCGGATGTACTCGTTGGGCGTCTTGTTGAGGTGGCTCTCGATGTGGTGAAAAGCGTGCTGCGCGATGTAGCCGATGCGCGCGTTCGGGTGCGCCCAGACCGTGCCCGTGCAGGGCTCGACCTCGCCCGTCAAATTCTTGATGAGCGTCGACTTGCCCGCGCCGTTGGGGCCCACGCAGGCCACGCGCGACGACAGCGAGACCTGCACCGTCGCCTTCTCGATGATGTTCTTCTCCGACGTCGGGTATTTGAAGGACACGTCGACGACCTTGATGAGGGCCTTGCCCTTGGACTTGACGCCCTCGATGGGGCCGGGCTTCGGGAAGGAGAACTTGAGCTTGTTCGATTTCAATTCGAAGTACGCGCGCGCCTCCGGGTGCACCTTGACGAACGCCGACAAGTTCCCCCGGAAGCACGACAGCTTCAGGTCCTTGATCTCCAGGATGTGGTTGCAGACGTCGTTGAGCAGGCCCGAGTCGTGGGACACCATGATGGCCGTGACGTTCGTCAGGCCCTTGATGTAGTCCTTGACCCACTTCACGTTCATGACGTCCAAATGGTTCGTCGGCTCGTCCATCAGCAGAATGTCCGCGTCCTGGAGCATGGCCCGCGCGAGGGCGAGCTTCATGCGCCAGCCGCCGGAGAGGGTCGTCACGGCGTCCGTGAGCATCTTCTTCGAGAAGCCGACCTTGAGCATGATCGCGGAGACGTCTTCCCGCGACGCGCCGCACGCCTGGATCCGCGCGTCGTTGAAGATGTAGTCGAGGCAGGCGTAGTGGCTGAGCTCGCCCATGATGTCGGCCTCGACGAAGACGGTCTTGACCTCGTCCGCGGGCGGGAAGCCCTCGAGCTGCCCGTTCGCGATGGACCGCATCAACGTCGTCTTGCCGCAGTCGTTGCCGCCGAGGAGGCCGTACTTGTGGCCGCGCTTGAGCTTCATCTGCGTGTTGTGGAGGAGGATCTTCGTGCCGTAGGCCAGCGTGAACTTGCAGTCGCAGAGCTGCTCCGCCGTGTCCTCCTCTTCTTCCTCCTCCTCGACGACCATCATCGCCGCCGCGGCGTCCATGGCCGCGGCCGCGGCGGCCTCGCCGCCGGGGAGGCACCAGGCGACGGCCTTGGGGGCCTTGGCCCACTCGGCGCCGGCGAAGCAGCGCCGCGACGCCAGCGCGTTGCAGACGTCGAGCACGTAGGCCTTGGCGACGGCCGCGTCGCCGGCCGCGGCGCCGACCTTGGACCCAAAGGCCTCGGCGACCTTGGTCTCGACCTCGGCGCCCTTGGCCAGGCCGGAGCACTTGGCCTCGAGGCGCTTCATGAGCTCCACCGACCGCTCGCAGACCTCGCGCGCCTCCGGATCCGACATCTCGTCCGCCAACTTCACCAAGCCCGGCAAGAGCTTGGGCAGGAAGGGCGCGGCGTCGCGGGCGTCGTCGACGAGCTTCGACATGTTGCAGATGATGAGCGCCGCCTGGCGCTTGAGCGCCGTCGCGCCCGCGCCGCGCTCGCCGAGCGCGCGCGACAGCAGCGGCACGACGACGGCGAGCGTCGGCGCGTCCACGGACTGCACGAAGGTCGTCGCGGCCAAGGAGTGGACGCACTCGGGCACCTCCTTGGGCCGCACGGCGGCGGAGATGAGCTTGGGGAGCACGGGCTCGACGTCGCGGTTGCCGCACAAACCGAAGCACGCCGTCATCGCGGCCTTGGCCGCGGCCGCGACCTCCTTCTTCGTGTCCCAGAGGCAGGGCGTGACCTCGGGCACGACGCCGGGGAGGCATGCCGCGACCTGCTTCGGGGCCAGGGCGCAGAGCGCCGTGAGGCGCTCGAGCGCCGCGACGCGCGCGGGCCACTGCTGCTCGACCGCCATGGCCTTGAAGAGGCAGGGGAGCTCGAGGGGCGCGGCCTCGGCGGGGAGCACGGGCACGCAGGCGGCCAACGCGGCCTTGGCCGCGGCCTTGACGGGGCCCTTCTTCGAGCCGCACGCCTCGAGGACGGCCGCGTAGTTGGCGAGGATCCACGGCGCGAGCTTCGCGTCCGCGACCTCGCTCAGGAGCCAGAAGGCGGCGTCGTCGGGGGTCGCGAAGGCCTTGGCGAGGGCCGCGGCGGCCTTGGGCGCGTCGCCCTTGACCTTCTTGGCCTCGGCGACGACGGCGGCCGGCGGCCCGGCGGGCTTCTTGTCGCCCGCCGGCTTCTTGCCCGCCGGAGCGGGCTTAGACACATTGGGTTTGCCGATGCTGGAGGACATGGTGGTGGTGAAAGGTGGAGGGGCGGTCGAACGGCGGGAGCCTACGGTGAATGTGGGTTCTGCAAAAAGGATATCCGTCAGCCGGCGGCGGAAACTCGGACGCGCGGAGGTTCGGGGTGGCGGGGCCGCGGGCGCGGGCGGCGCGGCCACCGCGGCGGAGTCGGGGGTGCGGGCCGGGCGGGTGGTGGGGGCCGCGGGCGGGGCGCGTGCCCGGGCCGCGGGCCTCGTTTGGCCTCGGCGAGTTGCCGCTCGCGGATTTCGGCGACGGGGGCCGGGAAACTCGGGGCGCCGGGTCTTCGGGGTGTGGCGGCGGGTCTGGAGGGCGCTGGGGCGGGGGCGAGAGGGTCGGGGACGCGCGCGCACCTAGGAAGCTGGTTGATGAGCTCGGAACACACGGCCGGGCACGAGCTGAGATCTTGGTGGCTCTGGGCGCTCCGGATCGATCAAGAATTCTTCGATCGATCGGCTCGCTGCGCGTCGACTCAGACATGTGCTGCGGCCTGCCCACGATGACGGCGTCCGTGCGATGTGGAAGGCGCTCGCCCGCGACGGAAGCCGCTCGCCGGCGGTCCGTCGCGAGCCCCGCCCGGCGCCGCCGCGCGCCTGGGGCGTCCCCCTCGTGTCCGGAGTGCGCCCGGAGCCGTCCGCTTCTGCCAGGTGTCAAAGTTGCACGTAGCGTCCAAACTTGAGGTGGGTTGACACCTGCCCGAAACTATTGAGCACGGGCAGCTTGCGCCGCGTGGCCCGACGATGCGTCGCGTGCAGGCCTGGCCTGAGCGGCGCGAGCGCCCCACGGCGCGAAATGCTAGCCGGCATCGCCCGGCGGCGCTGCCTCGAGCACAGGCCCAAGCGGCCCTCGAGGAGGGCTGCCCCTCATTTGTTGTAGCATGGGGCAGCTCTGTCGCGCGCACGGCCGCGCGTCCGACACCTGCCGCCCGCTCAAAGACGCACGAGCCGCGCGCCGCGCCCAACACCCGGAACGGACGGATTCGACCGCCCGAAACCGCCGCGGCGGCCGCGGACCGCGCGCGGTCGCCGGGGCCGGCGGCTCGAGCCGCGGCCGCTCCGGGCGGGCCGGGCGGACGCGGCCCGACGCGCGCGCCACCGATCGCCGAGCCTGCCCGTGGACCGCCGACCGCGCGCGCTCGGGGCGCGGCGCGCAATCGGGGGCGGCGCGTCGAGAGCTCCCCTCCGCGACGTCGTCCCCTCCGAGTCCGGGAGAACGCGGCTACACCTCCCGTTAGCGGGTTTGCGGCGCGGCCGCGCGCGCGAGTCGGGAGTGCGGTGGGACCTCGGGCGCGGCCGCCCTGGGGGCGGCCGCGGGGTGGTGGGGC
>NW_008705581.1:264123-280855 GCF_000186865.1 Aureococcus anophagefferens
ATCGCGGCGCGTCGCGCGCGGCGAGGAGCGCGCGCCCGACGTCGCCCTCGACGCAGGAGCCGCCGCCGGCGAGCGCGTCGACGACGTCGAGGGGCCGGAGCTCGGCCCGGCGCGCGCCCGCGCGCGGGCTCGGCCGCGGCGGCGCGGCGCCGTCGTCGGCCGATTGCGGCGGCGCGGCGACCGCGAGGCGGCCCTCGTTTGCGCCGCCGCGGCCGTCGACGACGCGGAGCGCGAGCACGGTCTCGCGGCGGCCCGGCGACGGCGCGCGGTCCGCCGCCGTCGCCGCCGACTCGGTCGACGGCGCGCGCGCGAACTGCCGCGGCGGCGCGAAGGGCGCGCCGGGCCCGCGGCTCCCGAAGGGGCTCGGCGGCTGGGGCGCGCCGTGGTAGGGGCTCGGCGGCTGCGTCGCCTCGGACTCCGCGTCGTCGTCGTCGCCGAAGCCGCCGCCGACGACGTTCGCGACGGGCGCCGCGGACGCGAAGGAGCCGCCGCGGACGGCGTCGACGACGACGACGCGGCCGCTCCGGCAGACGAGGCAGAGGCGGTGGCCGTCGCCCGCCGGCGCCGCCTCGTCGTCGCCGGACGACGCCGCGGACCCGTGCGGCGACGGTTCCCGGTAGCCGTCGTCGGCCCGGAAGCTCGGCGGCGGCGGCGCGGCGACGGGCTGGCGGTCGACGACGTCGGCGTAGCAGCGCTTCCGCGGGAAGCCGCCGCCGGCGCCCGCGGCGCCGATGAGGTCCGGCAGCGCCGGGGGCGGCGACGTGTCGCGCTTCTCCGCCGAGTCCTCGACGGCGGGCCGCTCGTCGGAATCCTCCGACGAGTTCCGCCCGTCGTCGGAGCCCGACCGCGCCTCGTCGCTGCCGCCGCTGTTGTCCGAGGACACGACGTTGACGCTGCCCTGGCTCGTGGACCACTCCAGCGGGCGCCAGTCGGCCGCCGGCGGCGCGCCCGGGTCCCAGCGCGGCGCCTCGGCCTTGGCGCCCGCCGCGGCCGCGCGGACCCAGCGCGCGGCCGCGGGCTGGTGGTCGTCGGCGGCGAGGAGGTCCACGAGGTTGAGGCCGTCGAGCGCCTCGCTGAGGTCGAGGCCCAGGAGCTCGCGCGCGGACCGGCTCGCGAAGCGCACCGCGCACGCCTCGTCGACGGTGATCGTCGGCGGCGCGCGCGCGAGGATGGCGCCGTACACCGCGAGGCGCTCGTTCGCCGCCGTCATCTCCTCGACGAACTGCTTCTTGCGCACCCGGCTCGTGCAGGCGGACCGGCGGTTGGCGGCTCGCTTGAGGCGCTTCTTCTCGTCGAGCCGCGTCTGCTCGAGGCGCGATTGTTCTGAAGAAGGTGGCGGGTTGGTGTGCTGGTTGTTGTAGGGGGCGAAGGACTCCATTGGCTGGGAGCGCTTTAGGAGCGCTTCAGCTGGTTTTCTCACCGCCGCGGATGGTGCTACGGGGTGTCGTCGTGCGCAATTGGATATGCAAAACGGTGCAAGAGGACGGCGCGCAAGCGGCCTTCCGACGCTGCAAGAACACCGCTCGCAGCAGCGGCAGGGGACGCGCGCCGAGGAAGCAGCAGCTGGTGATCAGATTGTCCGCCGAGGACCTTTATGTTCATACCCTAGTTATTTTCTATTATTGTTGGGGCAGAAGGGCCTAGAAGGGCGACGGCCCGCGGAGGCCGACGCCCTCTTCGCGCGGCGCTGAGCCATCGCGCACTCGTAGCCGCCCCGGGCGTCCCGCCTGGCCCATGCACGCTCTAATCTCCGCATGTTGTGCGGCAGGGCGTGCTTGGAGATCGCGCGCGGCCGCGCCCTGCCAAAACCCCCGAACGGCCGGGAACGCCAGAGCAGATATACTTGAGCTCACAGCTGGCTCGAAAAACAGAAGCTTCCGCCTCACCGCAAACCGCAGAATTCAGAAGCCGGGGCACTCTGCGCCTCGAAGCCCGGGGCAGCTCCGATCAAAGTGTGGTAGCAGCCCCGCCATGCGCCTCCCCCTGGGCCTCCTCCCCGTCGTCGCCGCGGCCCGCAAGCCGTCGGTCCTCGTCCTCCTCGGCGACGACATCGGCTGGGGCGACGTGTCCTACAACGGCGGCGCCGCGCTCACGCGCAACATCGACGCCTGGGCCGCCGCGCCGGGGTCCATCACCTTCCAGGACGCCCACAGCGGCGGCACGGTCTGCTCGCCGACGCGCGCGACGATCCTGACGGGCCGGAACCACTTCCGGGACTGCGTGGACTACGTCTACGACTGCAGCGACCCGACGGAGTGCGACCCGGGCTTCCCGTTCGCGCAAACCGGCACGTTCACGATCGCCGACGCCGCGAGGGCCGCGGGCCACCGGAGCTTCTTCGCGGGCAAGTGGCACCTGGGCAGCTTCTACGCCGACGCGCCCTACCCGTCGAGCCCCCTGGTCCACGGCTTCGACCGCATGCACGCGACGCTCGAGGTCGCGCCGACGGCGACGACGAACTGCATGTGCTCGGCGGCCTGGAACGCGTCGTGCGAGTTCGGCCACGACGGCGGGCCCGAGCACTGCACGGGCGGCTTCGCCGCCGGCGGGCCCGACGGCTGCTGCTTCAACTACTGGTTCGAGGACAAACGTTCGGAGCACGGCGTCGGCAACATGACGCGACCGTCGCACGCGATCGACCGCGTGGAACTCAAATCTTCAACCCGACTTCAATGTGCGCGTAATTGAACGAATCGCGCCGGACTCTTCGGCTGTGCTTCGAGAACTTGATGAGAGCAATCGATTCGTCCAAAAATCAGCCGAATCGACTTCGACTTGATCGAGATGGAGAGTTCTGTGGGGACCCCCCAAACCAGTGGTTGATTTCCACACAGGCGATCGACGCCGTCGAGGTCCAGCAGTCGCTGTCCGCGTTCCTGAAGACCGTCGACGACGACGCGGGCTTCGTCGCGCAGCTCTCCTTCCACAACTGCCACATCCCCTTCGTCGGCGCCGCGGCGACCGTGGCCGCGTGCCGCGACGGCGACGGCTGCCTACCCGAGAACCGCCAGGGCCAACCGAAAAACAACTACTCCGCGGCGCAGCTCGACTTCTACGCGTGCCTCCTCGAGCTCGACGCGGCCGTCGGCGCCGTGCTCCGGGACCTGCGCGACTTCAAGCGCTACGACGACACGCTCGTCTACTTCACGACGGACAACGGGCCCGAGGGCGACCGCCCGCGTGGAACTCAAATCTTCAACCCGACGTCCACCGTTTCGACGCGAGCGCTTATGTTGCGCTCCGAGAGCTCGACGAGAGCACTCGATTCGTCCAAAAATCGGCCGAATCGACCGAGATAGAGAGCCCCCAAACCGGTGGTTGAATTTCCACTCAGGCAACTGCGGGCCGACCGGGTTCTGCGACGCGGACCACTTTGCCACGTGGCCCGGCGACGCGGCGCAGCTCCGCGGGCGGAAGCGCGACCTGTTCGAGGGGGGGCACCGCGTGCCCACGGTGGCGTCGTGGCCCGCGGTCGTCGGCGACGTCAACCGCGTGTCCTGGGCGACGGTCGGAACAACAGATCTGCTGCCGACGGTGCTCGACGTGCTCGGCGTGTCGCGGCCGAAGGCGCAGGCGGACTGGCCGCTCGACGGCCGGTCGCTCGCGCCGCTCTTCCGCGGCGCGGCGGACTGGCCGGCGCCGCGCGCGACGGCGCTCGCGTTCCACGACTGGCCGCCGAACAGCGGCCGGGGCTACGCCTACCGCGTCGGGTCCGTGAAGCTCGTCGTCGGTTCGACGTCGTGCGACGACTGCCCGCTGCCCATGCTCTTCGACCTCGCCGACGACCTCGAGGAACAGCACGACCTCGCGGCCCGCTACCCGGACCTCGTCGACGAGCTCCAGGCGAACTTCTCCGCCTGGGCAACGTCCGTGACGCGGTCCCGCGCCGTCGAGAGCGAATGCCCGGCCGGCGCGCCCTACTCGAACGGGCTCCCGGCCGTCCACCTCGGCTGGGCGGGCGCCTAAGGCCGCGTGCATCTTATCTTGGGGGAGGGAGGGGGGCGCGGCGCTCAGTAGGCTTGGGAGAGGGCCGGCGCGGCCGGCGGCGCGGCCGGCGGCGCGGCGGCGTCGCGGATCTTCGCCGCGAGCGAGGGGGGCGCGTGGGGGAGGAGGAGGCTCGCGTCGAGGCCGCAGGCGAGGGCCTCGAGGGCCGCGCCCTCGTCGAGGGCGACGACGGCGAGGAGCTCCGACGCGCCGGCGCTGCCCGCGGGCCGCGCCTTCCGCGGCGTCGCGGCGTCGGCGACGGCGGTCCACTGCGCGACGTCCGCGAGGGCCCCGAGGAGCGTCGACCGCCGCGCCGTGTCCCGCAGGGCGACCTTGAGCGTCGCCCGCGCCGCGGCTTCCGCGCCCGCGTCGTCGCCGGCGAGCGCGGCGCCGAGCACGCGGAGCAGGGGCGCGTCGTGGGACGCGTCGAGCGCGCCGGCGCCGCGGAGCCGCGCGGCCAGGCGCAGGAGCGGCGGCGCGAGCGCGAGCGCCGCGTCGGCCCGGGCCGGCGCCGCGACGGCCGCCGCGGCGAGCGCGAGCCAGGCCTCGGCGGCCTCGGCGAGCACGCGCGTCAGCGCGGGCCCCGCGCCGGCGAGGACGTCGCCCGCGGCCGCGAGCGCCGCGCCGAGGACCGCGGCCGACGCGGCGGACGGCGACGAGGAGGAGGAGGACGACGACGAGGACGACGACTGGGGCGTGCCCGCGCGGGCCCGGGGCCGCGTCGTCGGCGAGAAGAGGCCGTGGCCCGAGGGCGACGCCGGCGCCGGCGGCTCCGCGAGCGCGGCCTCGGCGTGCGCCGTCGCGCCGGTCAGCAAAGCCCCGAAGTCGCGCGCCAGCCGCTCGTCGACGTCCGCCGCCGTGAAGCCGCCGTCGAGGTCCCGCTCGAACTTGGCCACGGCCAGGGCCGCCTCGGTCTCCACGAGCGCGACGGCGTCGAGCGTCGCGCCGGCGTTTCCCGCGAGCGCGGCCGCGCGCGCGTACTTGACGGCCGCGTGGAGCGAATCGAGCGCGCGCTCCGACTCGACGAGCTTCGCGCGGCAGCGCTGGGCCGCGGCGTCGCCGCCGGCGAGGATCTCCGCGACGGCCGCGAGCGCCGCGGCCGCGGGCAGGCCCGCGGGCTTCGGCGCGGGCGGCGGCCGGCCGCGCTTCCGCGGGCCCGGCGCGTCCGCCGGCGACGCCGGCGCCGGCGGCGCGGCGCCGAGCGCGAAGAGCGGCTCGCCGAGGCACTTGGCGACGCCGTCGCCGTCGACGTCCGCGGCGCAGACGCGCGCGGCGACGTCGAGCACGGCGTCCTCGCTGTCGGCCGCCGCGGCCGCCAACGCGTCGCGCAGCGCGAGCCGCCTCTCGCGCTCGTCGCCGCCGGCGACGGCCGCGCCCGCCGCGGCGAGCGCGCGCAGGTCCGCGGCGTCGGCGACGCCGGCGAGCCCCGGGAGCGCCGGGCCGACGCCGTCGCGGAGGTACGCCGCCAGGCGCTCGCTCCCGTCGTCGCCGGCGCCGAGCGCGGACCGGTCGAGCGACCCGTAGGCGAGCGCCGCGGCCCTGACCATGGCCCGGGCCAGGGCGCCGCCGGCGAGCTCCTCGGGCGGCGGCTCGTCGTCGTCGTCGGAGTCCTCCTCGTCCTCCTCGTCGGCCTGGCGCCGCTTCCGCGACTTCTTCTTCGGCTTCTTCGCGGACGCCGGCGCGGCGCCGTCGTCCTCCTCCGCCGCCGCGGCCGCGCCGACGACGAGCATGACCACCAACTTGGCGACGGCGCCGACGGGCGCGACGTCGGCGAGGCGGCCGTAGAGCGCGGCCGCGGCCGCGCCGTCGCGCGTCACGAGCTCGACGGCGCGGCTCACCTGCTTGGGCGCGGCCTCGGCGTCGTCCTTGTGCCGCTTGAGCGGGAAGTAGGCGTCGACGAGGACCTTGGCGAGGGCCAGCGTCGTCTTCGGGTTCTCGCGGGCGGCGCCGAGGCGCGCGAGCGCGTCCTTGGGCTTGACGCACGCCAAAGCGGCGTCGACGCCGCGGCTCGCTGCGTAGGCCGCGAGGCAATTGGCCGCCGCGAGGCGGCACCGCGGCGCCGTGTCGTGGAGCGACCGCGGCAGCGCGTCCTTGAGCGCGGCGGCGAGCGCCGCGTCGCCGACCGCGTGCGCGCGCGTCGCGTCGCCGCAGAGCGCCGGCGACTCCGCGAGCTCCGCGAGGCCCTTGACCGCGGCCTCGCGGACCTTCGCGGACGCCGCGTCGCGCGCGCACGTCGACGCCAACGCCTTGACGAGGCGCCCGGCGGAGCCCCGGGGCAGCGCGTCCCAGTAGCGGCTCACGCACGTCGCCGCGCCCGCGCACGCGGCCGCGCGGACGTCCGGCGACGCGTCGTCGACGCACGCGCACCGGAGGCGCTCCAACTGGTCCTCCAGCGCCAGGCCCACGGCCTCCTTCTTCGACGCCTTGGCCGTGTCGGCGACGACCGGAAAGGCCGCCGCGAGGATCGTCACCGCGCGCTTCCGGGCCGTCGCGTTCGGGCAGGCGAGGTGGCGCCAGAGCAGGGGCGCGTAGACGCGCTCGATGGTACCGTCGACCTGGGCAGGAAAAGGGTGATTCAAGTTCTCTTCAACATGAGTGTTCCGCGCGCGCGCGTTCCGGAAAAAGCATCCATGCTTCGAGGCCGTTCCGAGAGATGATCGCTCGTCCAAAAATCAGCCGAAACGAGTGGAAAACGGCCGAGATCGGAGCCTTTGAAGTTGGGAATTTCGCTCTCTTTTGCTGCCCTGCCGTCGACGCCCGGCCGGCCCTTGCGCTCGTGCAGCGCGCGGTCGAGGACCAATTTGAGGCGGTCCGCGAGGCGGCCGTCGCGGCAGAAGAGCGCCGCGCGCGCGAGATCTTGCAGGCGAAACTCCTCGAAGTCGTCGAGCGCCTCGCGCTTCGCCGCGTGCTCCCAACCCCGAAAGTAGCAGTCGCCGTAGTGGAGCGCCAACCCCGGCGACGCGAGGGGCAGCTGCGCCTTGACCGTCTTGTGCGTCGCCGCCGCGAGCACCTCGCACGCGCCGCCGAGCAGGCCGCCGACGAAGGACCGGCCGTGCGCGTGCTTGACGAACGCCGGCGCCGCGGCCGTCCGCGCGAGGAGCCCCAAAAGCGTGCCCGAGGACCCGTCGCCGAAGTCGATGAGGTCGACCATGCCCTGGGCCTTGAGCGCGCGCCGCACGTCGCCGCCCGTCGCGTCTTCTCCCAAAGACCGCAAAAGGACGTAGGGCAGGAGGCGCGGCGCGACGCCCGACGCCTTCGCCGCGCCGCCCGCGGCCCATAAAGCCTCGCCCGCGGCGGCGACGGCCTCCTGGGCCGCGTCGCCCGCGTCGCCGAGCTCGAGCTCGAGGAGCGCGTCGCAGAGCGCGACGCCCGCGCCGAAGCAGTCGTCGAGCGCCTTGCCCTTGGCCGCGCCGACGGCGGCCCTGACGGCGTCGGCCGCGCGGTGGACCGCGGCCGCGACCTCGGCGGCGAAGGCGCCCGACGCGCTCGTCGCGGCCTCGGAGGCGACGATGGTCCGCACGTAGCTCGCGATCGACGGCGCGCGGCCGAAGACGACGGTCCGTTCGCCGTCGAGCTCGTTGAAGAACTCGACGGCGGCGACGACGTCCGGCGGCGTGCCGTAGTTGTTCTCCGCGTCGGAGTCCTCGGTGTTCATGGCGGGCGCGTCCATCGCGGGCGTGTTGTCTCCGTCGCTGTCCTCCATCGCGTTCGGTTCACCCTCCGTCGCGTTCTCGGCTCCAACGGGAAGAATTTCACCAGCCATCGTTGGCCGTCGCAAACGGCTTACTAGGGCTACACCGTAGGCTAGGCTAGGCTACCGCAAGGCCGAGAACATAAGAAAACGATGGCAGTCGGGGCAGCCCTCCTGTTCCTCCTCGTCGCGCGCGCCCGCGCGCTCACGGCCCACGCGACGCGGCTCCGGGCGCTCCGCGACTGGGCCGTCGCGTCGGAGGCGCTGCCGGTTCGAAGTGCCCTCACGTCCCTGGAGCTCGGGGAGCGCAGCAAGCGCGCGTCGGCCCTCCGCGCGGCCCTCGACGAGACCTACGACGACCTCCGGACCCTCGAGGCCGCGCAGGACGCCAAGCCCGAGCGGGCCCGGCAGACCTTCGACGTCCTCGACCGCGACGCCGACGGCGCCGTCACGCTCGACGACGTGCTGGCGGCCGCGACCAGGGCAGCAAAAAGGCGAAATTCTCGGCCGTTTTCCACTCGTTTCGGCTGATTTTTGGACGAGCGATCATCTCTCGGAACGGTCTCGAAGCGTGGATGCTTTTTCCGGAACGCGCGCGCGCGGAACACTCACGTTGAAGCGACGTTGAATCACTCTTGTGCTGCCCAGGCCGCGACGGAGGTCCTCGACGGCGTCGACCGCGGGCGGCTCGAGGCGCGCTTCGCCGAGGCCGACGCCGACGCGTCCGGCGCGCTGGACTTCGACGAATTCGAGACCTACTGGCGGAGCCAGCAACGGCACCAGGACGGCGACCTGGCCTCGAAGCTGACGGACCGCGCCGCGGACCTCGAGACGCTCGTGGAGCTGTCCCTCGAGCTCACGGCGGCGGCGCTCGACACGAAGCTCGTCGCGAGCCTCGGCGGCGCCGGCCAACCCGGGGAGCTCTCGGCCTTCGTCGACGAGTGGTGCGCCGTCGACGCCGAGCGGCGCGCGCTGCCCCGGCCGTCGGTCGTGCGGACGGACTGCCGGTCCTTCGTCGACGACCGCGAGGCGCTCCTCCAGCGCGCGGGCAAGCTCGCGGACGACCTGCAGGTCGCGGACCCGGGCGCCGCGCGGAGCCCCGTCACGGCCGCGCGGCGCGCGCGCGACGCGGCCAAGTCCGCGAAAGGCATGTTCGGCTTCGTGGGGCGCGGCATGCGCATCATGGGCGCGGACGTCGCGCGCGCCGGCGGCCTCGCGGCCAAGGGGCTCCGCAAGCGCGGCAAGCTCGCGCCCCAGGAGGGCGCGGCCCTCAAGCGCACGGTCACCGACGTCGTCACGCTCGTCCCCTACGGGGCGCTGATGGCCATCCCGCTGTCGCCGCCGGGCCACGTCTTCGCCTTCACGCTCCTCCAGAAGATGGGCGCGCCCGTGCCCTCGTCCTTCACGGCCCAGCGCCAGGAGGTCGGCCGCTTCTTCGACGCCGCGCTCTCGACGACCGACGCGTGAGGCGTTTTTGGGGGGTAACTTGCAGTGCTCCGAGCTCCGCCGAGTCGAAGTGGCAGAAGCGCTGATGCGCGAGAGTAAATACTCTCGACGAATCACATGATGCTGCCGCGCTCGACGGCGACGCGCGCCGCGGCCGTCGTCGCCGCGGCCGTCGTCGCCGGCGTCGCGTCCATGGCCGTCTTCGTCGGCCTGCGGCGCAAGCGCGAGCGCGTCGAGGACAAGAAGGTCCAGAGTTTAAAGATCACGCGGTCGCCGAGCCTCGCGACGACCTTCCGGGTTAAGACCCTCCCGCAGCGATCGGCGCCGCTGTCCTTCCCCGGCGACCTCGAGGGCCCCGTCGTCGCGCCGCCGCTCGCCGCGGCGCTGCGCTTCTTCGCGCGGACGTCGCTCCGCGCGTTCCTCGACGGGTCCACGGCCGCGTCGCGCGAGGCCGCGGCGGCGGCGACGTGGACGCGCTACGGGCGCGGCGACGTCGTCTGCGCCGCCGGCGCGCCCGCCGACAGCGCGCTGGTCGTCGCCCAGGGCGTCGTCGCGCTGTCCGTCGACGGCGTCGACGACGTCGGCCGCCTCGGCGCGACGGAGTCGACGGGCCACCTCTGCGCGCTCTTCCCGTCGGCCGTGCGCCACCGCACGCTTCGGGCCGCCTGCGACAACACGGTGGTCTGCTCCGTGTCCGCGGCGTCGCTGCGGGCGCTCCAGGACGCGGACCCCGCGGGCCTGCTGCGCCACTGCGAGCGCGTGTTGAGCCGCGTCTACAAGGTCGCGACCTTCGCGCTCGAGCGCTGGCTCGAGGAGCCGCCGCTGCCCGTGCGCGCGGCGTCCATCGGCGACGACGACGTCCTCGAGGCGCTCGCGCCCTTTGGCGCGACCTACTCGCACGGCTGCGAGGTCTTCGCGGCCGACGAGGCGCCGTCGGCGATCTTCGTGGTCCTGGACGGCGACGTCGTGCTCGAGCCGCGGCCCGCGGACCAGCGCTTCGCCGTGCTCGGGCGGGGCACGGTCTGCGGCGGCCTCGAGTTCGTGACGCGCGACGCGGCCTACGGCGCGTCGTGCTTCGTCGCGTCCGACGCCGCCGTCGTCGCGCGGCTCGACGTCGCGGCCGTCGCGGCCGTCGGCGCGCCCGCGGCGGCCGTGCTGCGGGCCGCGGCCATGGCCGCGGAGCCCACGGTGCGGCGCTGGGCGCGCTACGGCCTGAGCCGGCGGTTCCTGCGCGCGGGCGAGTCCCTCTGCCGCTGCGACGACGAGGCCGACGCGGCGTACCTCGTCCTCGCGGGCCGCGTGCGCTGCACGCACTTTGGGGCCAAGCGCTGGCACGGGCCCGGGTCGCCGCGGGGCGAGCGCGCGGGGCCGAAGACGCGGTCGACGAGCCGCGCGGCGACGACGTCCGACGTGTCGCGCGGCGGCATCGTCGGCATGCGCGAGATGCTCACGAAAAAGCCGGGCACGCGCTTCGCCATGGACGCGACGTGCGCGCGCGACACGGAGATCGTCGTGCTGCCGCGCGCGGCCGTCGACGCGCTGCCGGCGACGGGCTCCGCGGCGCTGCTGCGCCGGGAGCTGCAGCGGGCGACGCGGCGGACGGAGCCGCGGCCGTCGTCCAAGGTCACCCTAGCGTCCGTCGACGCGACGACGCTGTGCCTCCTCCCGAGCGGGCCGCGGGCGCGGCGCTACGCCCTGGGCCTCGCGCGGGCCCTCGCGTCGGCCGACGGTTTGTGCGACGCGGTCGTCGACTGCGCGGCGCGGGGCTTTCCCAAGCGGTCCGCGCGGTCGCCCTTCGCCGACGGCGAGGCGCCGTCGGGAACCTGCGCCGTGCTCGACGGCGCCGGCGCCGTCGCGGTCTTCGGGGCGGAGGCCTTCGAGGACGTCGAGGAGCTCCGGTCCAAGGTCGCCGCGTGGACGGCCGAGGCCGAGGCGAACTTCGCGCGCGTGCTGCTCGTCGCCGACGACGCGCCGACGCCCTGGAGCCGCGTCGCCGTGGCGTCGGCCGACGCCGTCGTCGTCGTCGCGCTCGCGTCGGGCCCGCCGGACCGGGGGAGCGCGGAGCGCGCGCTGCTCTGGCCCCTCGAGGACAGGACGGGCGCGCCCGACGGCGCGCTGCCGCGCCAGCTCCTCGTCGTCGTCCACGAGGCCCGCGACGCGGCCTGGCCCAAGCCGCGGCGCACGGCGGCGTTCCTGAAGCCGCGGCCGGCGCTCGACGAGCCCGGCCACCTCCACTGCCGCTGCGCGTCCGCGGCCAGGTTCCTCGCCGCGGACTGCCGCCGCCTCGCGCGCTTCGTCGCGGGCCGGGCCGTGGGCGTCGTCCTCGGCGGCGGCGGCGCCAAGGGCCTGGGCCACCTCGGCGCGCTCCGGGCCTTCGAGTCGCTGGGCATCGAGATCGACGTCGTCGGCGGGTGCTCGCAGGGCGCGATGATCGGCGCGATGCTCAGCCGCGAGGACGGCTGGCCCGGCGCGGGCTTCCCCGGCGGGTCCGAGCCGCTCGCGGAGACGCGGCGCCGCGCGGGCGCCTTCGCGGACGCGCTCTGCGACACGATCACCGTCGTCAAGGACTACAACGCGGCGTCGACGTCGCTGTCCTATTTCGGCGGCGGCGCGTTCGCGGGCGGCGTCGTCCGCGCCGTCGGCGACTTTGCCGTGGAGGACGCGTGGATCCCCTTCTTCTGCGTGTCCACGGACGTGCGGACCTGCGACGTCCGCGTCCACGCGTCCGGCGACCTCGCGCCGCGCGCCGTGCTCGCGTCCATGTCGCTCGTGGGCTGGTTCCCGTGTGGATTCCAACCACTGGTTTGGGGGGTCCCCACCAAACTTCAGAACTCTCTATCTCGGTCAAATCGAAGTCGATTCGGCTGATTCTTGGACGAATCGATTGCTCTCGTCGAGTTTCCGAAGCACAGCGAAAGATTCTGGTCCAAATCGTTCGATTACGCGCACATTGAAGTCGGGTTGAAGATTTGGAATCCACACAGGCTGGTTCCCGCCCGTCTACGACGACGGGTCGCTCTTGGTCGACGGCGGCTACGCGGCGAACATGCCCGCGCGCGAGCTCCGGGACCTCTTCGTCGGCGACCGCGCGACGGTCATCGGCGTCGACGTCGAGTCCCAGGACACGTCGGCCTTCGCGGACGTGCAGCCCGACGCTGTGTGGAAACCAACCACTGGTTTGGGTGGTCCGGACCAGACTTCAGAGCTCTCTAGCTCGGTCACATCGAAGTCGATTCGGCTGATTTTTGGACGAATCGATTGCTCTTGTCGAGCTCTCGAAGCCCAGCCGAAGAGCTTGTGTCGAAACATTCGAATATGCCCACATTGAAGTCGGGTTGAAGATTTGGTTTCCGCACAGGCCCTACGGCTGGCGCGAGGGCCTCGCGGGCGCGCGCGTCGTCGCGCGGAAGCTGCGCAACTACGTGCTCCCGGTGCGCCTGCGGCCCCGGCTCTGGCGCGTGCCGCAGCTCTCGGACATCTCCGCGCAGCTCCTCTACATCCGCAACTCGCAGCAGCTCCGCGAGGCGCGCGACTCGGGCGACGTCGACTTCTACCTCCGCCTCGACTCCGTGCAGCGCTTCGACCTGACGCACTACCACGACATCGAGGAGATCGCGTCCAACGCCGAGGCCGAGGCGCGCCGCGACGCCGCGCACTGGCTCATGGAGATGAAGCCGCCCAAGGCGAAGCGCGCGCTGCGGCGGCGGTCCAAGGGCGGCGGCGCGCTCGCGGACTCGTTCCTCGCGCTCGCCGTCGAGAGCGACACGGAGGAGGCGGCGCCGCGCGGCGCGCCGCCGCCGCCCGCGCCGAGCGACCCCCTCCAGTTTTAACCGGCGAACCCATATCCTGCGGGAACCGGTCCCGGGTCGTGCAGAAGCTTACGAGCGGGCGCGCGCCGGGCGGAGGAGATCGACATGGTGGGGGGATGGCGCGCGCTGCGGTAGCTTGTGGTGGAGGGGCTCGTCGGGGTCTGGTGCCCGACGCGGGCCTCGGGGGAGGAGCTCGTCGGGGGCTGGCGCCCGACGCGGGCCTCCGCGGGCGCGGGTCGTTGGGACCTCGGCGCTCGCGTGCTTGAACTTGCTTGGTGGAGTGTGTTGCGACTCCTCAGGCCTCGACCTCGGCCTTGTCGTCGCCGACGGTAGGCATGCTCTCGCGGCGGTGCTGGCGCGCGGCGACGACGCGCTTGCGGACGAGGAAGAGGACGGCCGCGAGGAGGAGGACGGCCGCGACGACGACGGGGATGATGATGGCGAGGGACGCGGTGCCGCTGCTGTTGCCGCCATCGCCGTCTTTGTACTCCGCGCCCTCGGGCTTGTAGCAGATGCGGCCGTTCTTGTGCTTGCCGATGTAGTACTGCCCGTTGGGATCCGGATCCGTGTACGGAGATCCGCGGCAGCAGAGCTTCCCGCACGAATCCAGGTTCCAGCCGGGGTTGCGGCACATGCAGGGCCCCGCGCCCTCGATGGCGACGTAGCCGGCGGGCGCGTCCAGATTGGTCCCCGAAGGGATCTTCCCGTCCGCGAAGTGCTGCTTCCACCAATCGTTCGCCAGAAACGAGGGCGCGGGCGTGGGCGAGAGGCCCTCGGCCGAGGGAACCGCGTAGACCTCGTAGTAGCTGTTTGCACGGCCGTTCAGCCCGTCGTCGACGCAGCAGTGGGAGCCCCACTGCTTGTGGTACAGCGGGCTCCACATGATGTGCTTGCAATTTTGCTGCGCCGCGAACTCCAAGGCCTCGACCACGGTATCGAAACTCGCGCCGAGCGATAGGCCGCGGGTCTCGCATTCGCGCGGGCTGTCGTGGAGCGGCTCCGGAGGCGCCGGCGCGGGCGAAACGGACGGCTTGTCCGTGGGCTTGTCGGTCGCCGCGGGCGTGGGCGTGGGCAGAAGCGTGGGCTTCGGCGTCGTCGGCAGAAGCGTGGGCTTCGGCGTCGTCGGCGTGGACGGACACGAAGGGCGCTCCCCGAAATCGCAGCAGCTGCCCGTGCCGCACGGCGCGACGAGGTCAGGGTTGCCACGGCTGGTGGCGAAGCAATACCCGACGCCGCAGAGCTCGTCCGGGAACGTGCCCGACATCTCGTTACCGAGGATTTTCCTGCGACGCGATGTGATTGTGTGTGTGCGGGCATCGATGACGCGGGGGGATTTGCAGTCCCGTCAGCTTCGTGAGCCCGGGCGGCATCTGGCCCGAGAGTTTGTTGTCCTCGAGGAACAGGCTTGTCAGCGCCGTGAGCTTGCTAAATTCGGTCGGAATCTTGCCGGTCAGTAGAGGGTGGTTCGCGTATGGCTTGTTACCGCTTATGAACCTGCGATGTGACGTCGCGCGGCGCGCCGGGCGTCGGGGACGCGGAGGGAATTTGCAGGCCTTCCAGGTTCGTGAGCTGGCCGAACTCGGCCGGGATCGTGCCGACGAGCGCGTTGGTGCCAGAGAGGCTCCTGCGACGCCGAGGAACGGTCGGGCGGCGCGCCGGGCTTCGGGGACGCGGGGGATCGCAGCTGCTTCAGCGCCGTGAGCAGGCCGATCACGGTCGGGATCGGGCCGGTGATCTGCTTGTTGCTGAGGTCCCTGCGACGCCGAGGGCAGGTCGCGCGCCGCGCCGTGCGTCGGGGACGCGGGGGGGACTCGCAGGGACGTCAGCGCCGTGAACTGGCCGATCTTGGTCGGGATCGAGCCGCAAGGAGGGTATGCATTGAGGCCCCTGCGACGCCAAGGGGCGGTCGCGCGGCGCGCCGGGCGTCGGGGACGCGGGGGGAATTCACAGTTCCTTCGTCGTGGCGGGATCGTGGCACTCGCCGAAGATCTCGATTTCGGAAGGCGAGCACTTAGTGAAATCGCAGCAGTCCGACGTGCCGCACGGCACGACGAAGTGTGCCAAGCGGGAACGTGCCGGTGAACCCGTNGCCGGCGAGGTTCCTGCGGCGCCGAGGGACGATCGCGCCCCGGCCCGGGCGGCCGGGGGGGGGGGGGGGTGGACTCACAGGTACGTCAGCGATTGACGAGAAACTTGACCGACGGGATGTCGGGAAACTTCCCGGTGATTTGTTGTCCTTGGACGTCCCTGCGACGCCGAGGGGCGTCGCGCGCCGCGCTGGGCCCGTGGACGCGGGGGGAGCTCGCAGGTAGCTCGTGCCAAAGGGATCGTAGCACTTGCCGCCCAACGGCACGTGATCGAACGCACCGTCGTGGTGACCGAGGCGACGGTGCACGTCTTCCTCCAAGGCGGCGTTGCGCTCGCGCAGGTCCTCGATCTCCAGCGCGGACTCCTTGACTTGGGTCGTCGACGACGCGAGGCTCGCTTCCGCAGACGCGGCGCGCGACTCCGCCGCCGCGAGCTGCTTGCGCAGGGCCTCGACCTCCGACTGCGTGGCCGTCGACGATTCCTTGGAGAAGAGGAGGCCGAAGGCCTTCGCGGGTTCGTGCTTGCGCACGGCCGCGGGGACGCGAAAGGCCTCGCTGCTGGCGATGAACCAGTAGCAGAAACCCTTGCGCCAGCCCATGGTGGTGATTTCAGCGAAGGATTACCTGCAAGGACAAAACTGGTTCATGGACGCGCGATCTCGCCGAAGCGGCTCGAG
This sequence comes from Aureococcus anophagefferens, assembly GCF_000186865.1. NCBI lineage: Eukaryota > Pelagophyceae > Pelagomonadales > Pelagomonadaceae > Aureococcus > Aureococcus anophagefferens. The sequence goes on from NW_008705581.1 coordinate 279,818, forward strand.
ACGTTCGACGTCGTCGCCGATGTCGCGAGCGCGCCGCGCCCATCACTTTCGGGGGGTGTCCGAGGCGCGCGCGCGCCGCTGCTGGTGTGTAAGTCGCGTTTTGGTGGGTACGCGTGGGCGGGCGCGCGCCAGGGGGCTTTTGCGCACGAGTTGCGCAACCTCAACGGCGTCTTCGGCGCCTTCGATGCGCTCAACGCCTTCGGCGCCACCCCCCGAGGCGCGCGTCGGGCGATGCACTCTGAGGGGGGCGGGCAACGCGATCCAACCCCTAAAACGGCGCGAGTTCGCAAGGCACAGCCCGCGCCGGCGCGCGCGAGACGGTGATGCCCGTCGAGGAGATGTTACAGCTGTAGAGCGGCGAGCAAACCAATGTTGGAGGCCTCCAGCGAGGCCTACCGCGAGACGCCTCGCGAACTGCCGATTTGGCCAGGGGTCCGGAGGGCTACGGCAGCGGCGTTTTAGGGAATCCCCCCCGATGGCGCTGCGTCGCACGGTCCGCAGAGCGCGAGCGACACCCAGCCCTCCAGGGGCGCGTCGATCTCGATGCGGACGCGCTCGCCGATGCGCGTCCGCGTGCCCGTGTAGAAGACGGGCGTGCCCTGGTCGAGCTCGCCGACGACGTCCGATTTGAGGTCGGGCCGCGCGCGCACGATCGCGCCGTTGGCGCCCGCGATCTCCAGCATCCGCGGCTCGCTCGAGATCTCGGACTCCACGGTCCGAGGCCGATCCGCGGTCTGCGGCCGCGCGAGCGAGCAGAGCCCCGCGGCCATCGCGCCGACGGCCTCCGCGGGCGCGGCCTCGTCCGGCGCCGCGGCGCGGGCCGCGTCGGGCGCCGCGTCGCGCGCCGCCGGGGGCGCCTCGTCCGCCGCCGCGACGGCCGGCGGCGGAGCGTCCGCGGCCGCCGGCGCCTCGTCCGCGGCGGGCGGCGGCGCCGGCGTCTCCGTCGTCGCGGGGTGCTCCGCGGCGGGCGGCGGCGTCAGCGCGGGCGGCTGCGGCGCGGGCGGCTGCTCCGCGGGCAATTGGTTCGCGGGCGATTGG
>NW_008705581.1:280905-282574 GCF_000186865.1 Aureococcus anophagefferens
CCAGGTTCGGCCCGTCGCCGGGCGCCGCGCGCTCGTCGAGCGCCGCGTGCGCCGCGAGCAGCTTCGACGCGAGGTCGGCCATCTCCGCGTCGCGGCTCTTGATGGCCGTCTGGAGCCGCTTCGTCGCGACCTTGGCCGCCTCGAGGTCGACCGCGTGCGCGCCCTCGCGCGCGGCCTGGCGGTTCGCCTGTGTGCAAATCAACCAGTGGAACGCCCTGTCCAGCAAAAACTTCAAACCTCTCTAGCTCGGTCAAATCGAAGTCGATTTGGCTGATTTTTGGACGAATCGATTGCTCTCGTCGAGTTCTCGAAGCACAGCCAAAGAGCGTGTGTCGAAGCATTCGAATACGCGCACATTGAAGTCGGGTTGAATATTTGATTTGCACACAGCGATTCGCGATTTCCACGAACGCGCGGTTCTCGTGGCCGCCGCAGGACAGGTCCGCCTCGAGCCGCGCGACGGTCGCCGCCAGGTCCCGCAGCTTGGCGTCCTTCTCCGCCATGATGGACCGGGCCAGCGAGGACCGCTTCGCGTGGTCCGACTCGGCCTTGCTCCGCGCGTCGGCCACGTCTCTCGAGGCCTTCGCCGCGGCCTCGGCGCGCGCGACGGCGCCGAGGGCGACGGTCGTCGTGTGCAGGGCGCTCGTCGCCGACGCCGCCGCGGCCTCGGCGCAGGCCGCCGCGGCCGCGGCCGCGGCCGCGGTCGCCGCGTCGCGCGCGGCCGCGGCGCGCGCGCCGTCCGCGGCCGCCGCGGCCGCGCGGAGCGCCGCGGCCTCGCCCTCGAGGGCGCCGAAGCGCCGCAGGGCGTCGTCGCGCTCCTTCTCCGCCGCGGCGAGCTTCGCGGTGCGCGTCGCGTGGCGGTTGTCCGCGCGCTGTTTCTCGCCGGCGACGCGCTCCGCGAGCGCGCGCTCCTCGGCGAGCGCCGCGGCGAGCGTCGCCTTGGCGTCCGTCAACGTGTCGCGGGCCGCGGCGAGCTCGGCGATGGTCGCGTCCTTGGCCGCGAGCTCCGCGAGCGTCTCCGCGGACGCCTTGCCGGAGGCCGCGGATTTGAGTTGTAAACGAAGCGCGACGACCTGGTCCTCGAAGCTCCGGCGGCTCTCGGCCAGGCTCGCCTCGGCGGCGCGCAGCTTCGTCGCGAGGCCGTCGCGGCCCGCGAGCGCGGCCTCCAGCGCCGTCTTCAGCGTCGCCGTCGCGCCGTCGGGCGCGCCGTCGCCGCCGGTTCCGCCGGCGGCGCGCGCGCGGAGCGCGTCGAGGAGCGCCGCGCTCGGCTCGCTCGAGCTCCCGGCGCCCTCGCGCAGGGGCACGTCCTCGAGCGCGCCGGGCCGGCCCAGGACCTCGGCCGACACCGCCTTGCGCAACGCGTCGCGCTCGAGCATGAATCGCCGCGCCTCCTTTGTCAGCGCCGCGTTCGAGCTCTCGCTGCTCTTCAAGCGCTTCGACAGCTTCATCGTCAGCTGCAGCAGGTCCTCGCGCGAGATGTCCTCGGCGCCGGACGCGTCGCCCCGCTGGTGCTCGCCCGGCACCGAAACCGGCGCCGTCGCCGCGGACCGCTCGGCGAGGCGCGTCGCCGCCTGGTCCGCCTTCGACGCGAGGTTCTTCATCTCGCCGACGCCCTTCTTCCACAGCGTGTCGAGCTTCGACTTCGTGTCCATCGTCGACGGCGCGGCGC
>NW_008705581.1:282653-283377 GCF_000186865.1 Aureococcus anophagefferens
CGCGCGCCGCTTCCGCCGCCCGCGACCCGCGCGCCGCGTCCCACCCGTCGACGCGACCGTGACACGGCGACGGCGCGCGCCGGTCCCATGGGTTCGCTCCGGAGGCGAGCGCTGGTCCTCGCCGCGTTCGCCCTGGCGGCCTGCGACGGTCTCGTCATCCGCCTCGAGGCCGGCGAGCGCGAGTGCTTCCTCATCGACGTCAAGGCCGAGGCCGCCGTCTCCGGCAACTTCGAGCTCATCTCCGAGGTCTCGAGCAAGCCGCTGACCGTCGTCGTCTCCGGCGAGGCGTCGGCCGGCGGCCCGCTCTACGAGACCGTCGGCGAGCCCGACGGCACCTTCGCCTTCGACGTCGGCGGCGACGGCGTCATCGACATCTGCATCGCCAACGGGAAGAAGGGCCGCAACGACGGCCTCCCGCGGACGGTCGGCTTCGCGATCCGGACGACGGTGCACCACCAGGGCGGTGATTCAACGTCGCTTCAATGTGAGCGTTCCGCGCGCGCGCGTTCCCGAAACAGCATCCACGCTTCGAGAGCGCTCCGAGAGATGATCGCCCGTCCAAAAATCAGCCGAAACGAGCGGCAAACGGCCGAGATAGGAGCCCCAAAGTTGGGAATTTCGCACCTTTTTGTGGCCCAGGTCCACCACGCCGCGGACGAGGAGGGCAGCCTCGACGCGCTCCTCGACGTCTCCGAGGAGCTCAACGAGGGCCTCCTCACGCTCA
>NW_008705581.1:283427-331728 GCF_000186865.1 Aureococcus anophagefferens
GTCGCTCTGAGGATCCCGCCGCGCGTACGCGCGTCCGGGGCGATTCGGGCGCGCGCGACTCGGCGCGCGCGCGTCGTTTGGGGAGGGACGGGCGCGGCGCGTCGTGCGCGGCGCCGCGTCCTCCAGCGCGCCCGGGACGCGCCCTCCGGCGGTGGCGAGGCCTGGCGGCGAGGCCGGCGGGAGCGGCGCGCTCGGCGCGCGCGCGGCATCGTCTTCGGCTGCGCGGCGTCCACAGAGTCCACAGCCAAGGGCGCCGCGCGCCGGCCGCGCGGCGTCGCAACCGAGGAACCGCGCGCGCCGCGCGCCGCGCCGCCGCGCCGGTGCCGCGGCACCATGTCGGGCACGCAGGACTGGCTCCTGAGCCGCTGCGAGGCCGAGGCGCGGTCGTCGAGCGGCCACCTCGTCGAGCTGCTGACGGTGCAGAGCGTCGTCGCCGAGTGCGTCGAGGACGTCGTCGAGGCCTTCCGCTGCAACGAGCTCGCCGCGGCGCGGCGCGAGGTCGAGGTCGTGCGGCTCGAGGCCGAGGTCGCGGCGGCGGAGCGCGACGCGGCGCTCGCGGAGCGGCGCGCGGCCGCGCGCGGCGGCGCGGCGACGGCGTTCGGCGCGCGCGCGTGCCTCCGCGGCGTCCTCGACGACGTCGCCAAGTGCCGCCTCGTCGCCCGCGTCGCCGAGGGCGAGCGGCTGAAGCTGAAGCGCGCCGAGGGCGAGGCGCGCAAGGTGCCCGCGCTCGAGCGCGAGGTCTCGCGGCTCGCGCGGGAATTGGAGGCCGCGCGGCGGCGCGAGGCGCGCGGCGGCCAGCTCAACGGGACCCTCGCGGCGCCGGAGAAGCGGGCGCCGCCGCGGCTGACCCTGGTGACGCTCGAGGACAAGCTCGTGCTCAAGGTCTTCTCGTTCCTCACGGCGTGGGGCGTCCTGGCGTCCGCGCAGGCGGACCGGGCGTTCTTCGCGCGCGTCGACAAGCTCTTCGGCATGGGCTCCGCCGTCGCGGGGAGGCTCAAGGCGGGCGGCAACAAGCGCGCGAACGGCCGGTCGCCGCCGCCGGGCGCCGCGGGGTCGCTGTCCGCGGAGACGGCGGCCGCGATCGCGTCGAAGTTGAACGCGGGCGAGATCAAGGGCATCATCGCGCTGGACCAGCGCGCGAAGCGCCTCGACGGCGAGTGCGCCATGCTCAAGGCCGAGAAGGAGGACCTCAAGGCCGCGCTCGAGGGCGCCGAGGGCGTCAAGGACTTCCTCGGCGCGAAGTTGCGCGACGCCGAGGAGACGCTCAAGGCGGCCTTCGAGGCCGACGAGACGCAGCGGAGCCAGCGGCGCAGCGACCAGGAGGTCATCAACTTCCTCGACGCGCGCGTCCGCGACCTCGAGGCCGAAAACGCGGGCCTCCGGGCGCGGCGGGATAGTGTCGAGGCGGACCTCGGCCGGGACCGCGACGCGGCCGTGAAGCAGCTCGCCCACGTCGTCGCGAGCCGCGACGCGGACCTGGACGAGCGCGACCGCGGCGACAAGGCGAACCGCGAGCAGAAGCGGCTCCTCGTGAAGGAGGTCAAGGCGCTCCGCGCGCAGCTCGCCGCGGTGCACCGCGCGGCCGCGCGGCGCGTCTAACGCTTCCCGCTCCAATTAGGACGGCGCGCGCCGCAAGAACCGCCTCACGCGTCGAACTGGCGGAAGACGGCGAACGCGGGGACGCGCTTCGCCGCGGCGAACGCGTCGAGCGCGTCGAAGAAGCCCGTGAGCTCGCGGCAGCACTCGAGCATCTGCTCGATGTCGTTGTCGTCGGCGATCTTGCAGCGCACGAGCTTGCGCGTGTCCGCCGCGAGCGCCGCGAGCCGCGCGGCCGCGTCCGCGGGGAGCCCGAGCTTCGCCTGTGCCGAATTCAACCACTGGTTTGGGTGGTCCTGACCAAACTTCAGAATTCTCTAGCTCGGTCAAATCGAAGTCGATTCGGCTGATTTTTGGACGAATCGATTGCTCTCGTCGAGTTCTCGAAGCAACGCCGAAGATGTTGCGTCGAAACTGTCGCGTGCGCTCACATTGAAGTCGAGTTGAAGATTTGAATTCGGCACAGAGCTTCGCGAGCTCGGCGTATTCCGCGACGTTCGACGCGTGGGCCTGTTCGAGCGTCGACGTCTCCTCGCCGTAGGGGAGGAGCATCTGGCTCAGCTTGCCCGTGCGCACGTTCATGCGCTTCGCGAGGACCTTGAGCTGGTTCACGTACTCCGCGCCGTCGCGCGCCTGGGCGGGGAAAGCGTGCGACGTTCCCAACTTTGGAGGCTCCTCTCTCGGTCATGTTCCGCTCGTTTCGGCTCATGTTTGGACGGGCGATGATCTCTCGGAGCGCCCTCGAAGCGTGGATCCTTTCTTTGGAACGATCGCGCGCGGCACACTCACGTCGCAGCGAACTCGAATCACCCTGTTCCCGCGCCGGTCGCGCGCGGCGAGCGCCGTCCGCGCGAGCGCGGCCGCGTCGGGGAGCTTCGGGTTCCGCAGGAGGTACGCGGCCGTGCCCCAGCGGTCCTCGAGGGCCTTGGCGTCGGACCCGAAGTCCGGCGGCGCCTCCGCGACGCCGCGCATCGTCGGCGCCGACGCCTCGGCCGGCGGCGCGGCCGCGTCGAACGAGGGGAAGCCGCCGAGGTCGTCGGGCGACGTCGGGGCCGACGCGGGGGGGCTCGAGCTCGACGCCTGGTCGCCGGCCTTGGACTTGGAGCTCCGCCGCTTCCCGCGCAGGCGCTCGAGCTTCGCGCGGCGCGCGGCCTCGGTGGCGCTCGGCGCGTCGTCGGAGCCGGCCATGGGCGCACCCGGCGCGTCGCGCGTCGGTAGGCGCGCGCCGGTGTCGCCGACGGCGGCGCGGGCGGGCGCGGTCGGCCGCGGCGAGAGGTAGAACGCCGGCGCGAACGCCAGGTTGGACGGGCTGCGCTTGAATGCGGAGCGCGGTTTACAGTGAGCTGCCCATTGACGGCAACGTCAGCAACGTGCACATCGCACTTCGTCAGACACACGATGGAGTGGCTCCCAGGGCTGCCCATCCGTTAGCAAGGGTCGCCGGTCCATTCCCCCGCCTCCCACCACCGAGGCTGTGTGCTGCCCCCCGGCCGACCGATGGCGTGCCGCGTCGCCGGGCTGCCGCGGCGCGCCCTCGCGCGGCGCGGCCCGGCACTCCGGCGCCGCGGCAGCGGCTGGCAGCGCGCGCCGCCGCTCCTGACGGAGCGCAGCGACATCCGCTGGACGACGCGCAAGGACCGCCGCGGCGAGGAGCGGCGCGTGGGCGTGGGCGGCCGCGTGCCCGCGCGGCCGACGATCGACGAGGTAAGAGCGATGCCGCGGTTCATCTACGAGTACAGCAACGAGATGCTCTTCTTCGCCGCGCGCGGCGTCCTGTGGTCGTGACGAGTTTCGAGAGATGTTGGGTGGGAAAACAGTGAGAAATCGTCACCGTCGTGCTTGGTAGGCCGCGCGCGACCCCGACGCGCACGACGTGCACCAGGAGCGCCTCATCCGGGAGATCATGGTCGTCGACGACGTCGACTACGAGCGCGCCGCGGAGGCCATGCGCGAGATCTTCCGCGTCAACCTGGTCCAGAGCCGCTACCTCATGGCGCCGTTCCACGCGGGGCTCGGCCTCTGCGCCGTCTCCGCCGTGGGCTGCGTCCCCCTGGTCTTCGACCACACGGCGGCGACGCTCTTCGCGGACTTCGTGGGCAGCACGCCCGAGGCGCCCCTCGCGCGCGGCGCGTCGAACGCGGACGTCGGCACGTGGACGTGGGCGTGGATGGAGCCGATGATCGGCACGGCGTCCTTCTCGATCCTGTGCCTCCAGCTCCTGCGGTCGGCGATGATGAACCTGGCCTACCGGCCCCTCTACACGTCCGTGCTGTCCTGGCGCGCGAACGCGCTCGCGGACGCGTTCCCGCAGTACGACCGGCCCATCGTCAAGGACTTCGGCCGGTCCCAGCCCATGCGCGACCTCGAGCTCGGCCCGGGCTTCCGGCCCTACCTCTACGACCGCGTCGACCGCGACGACGAGCAGCGCGCGGACGCCGCCTAACCTTAACGAAGAGCCTAGAAGGGGAGCTTGAACTCGAAGCCGCCGCCGCCGGACGACGCGCCGAGCTCCGCGACGGCGGCCTTGGCGGCCTCGACGTGCTTCTCCGGGTTGAGCTGGCCGTTGAAGACCATCTGCACCGTGCCCGCCTTGTCGACGACGTAGGTCTCGCGGCCGCCGAGGAAGCCGAAGAAGTCCTTGGGGATGCCGATCTCGTCGCGGATCGCGTCGCCCGCGTCGACGTAGAACGACTGCGCGTACTTGTCGGAGAAGCCGTCCTTCACGCCCGCGTCGTTGCGCACGCCGACGACCTTGACGCCGGAGAAGTCGCCCATGGACGCGTCGAAGCCCTCGGCCTGCTTCGTGCACGACGGCGCCTCGTCGGCGCCGTAGAAGTAGATGACGCTGTTGGAACCGGCGCAGCCGAGCTTCGACAGCGACGCCGACGGGAACTTGTCGCCCACGGCGATGGACATGCTCACCGGCGCGCGCAGCGCGCCGGCGACGCCGAGGCAGAGGGCGAGGAGGGCTGCGCGGACGGCCATGGTTTTTTGCTGGAGCTGCGAGGCCGGGGATGCGCGGTGTGAGTCGAGCACGAGCGTCTGAGCTGGAGGAGCGGAGCTGCGGCAAGGACTTCATCATCCGTGACTTCATAAAGTTGAGGTTAACCGTTCTCCATCGTCCACCACGACCCGGCCACGTCCGGCTCCGGCACGACGACGAGGTCGCGGCGCGCCGCGAGTAGGGCCCGGAGCTCCGCGTTGGGCCGCTCGTAGAAGCGCGCGAGCGCCGCGCGCGTCGCCGCCGTAAGCGCCGTCGCGCCGCGCTCCGCGTACGCGCCGCGGTTGTTCACCTTCTCGGCCGCGTCCGGCGCCGCCGGCGGGCCGGCGAAGGCGGGCCGCGGCGCGAGCCCGAACGCCGCGAGGAAGGCCGCCCGGTCCGCGAAGTAGTACTCCGACTGGACGACCGCGACGCGGCCCGGGAACGCGTCGACCCAGCGCCGCACCTGATTCAACGTCGCTTCAACGTGAGTGTTCCGCGCGCGCGTTTTGGGGGAAAAAAAAGCATCCACGCTTCGAGACTGTTCCGAGAGATGATCGCTCGTCCAAAAAGCGGCCGAAACGAGCGGAAAACGGCCGAGAGAGGAGCCTTTTGGGAAGTTCGCGCCCGTCCCCGCGCGGCGCGCCGCGAGCGGCGCGTAGACGGACGTGAGGACGAAGTTGACGAAGACGGGGCAGGGCGGGATCTTCGCCGGCCGCCGCGGCGGGCACTTCTTCCGCGCGCAGGGCCGCGGCGCCGCGGACGGCGGCGGCGACACGTAGTTCCGCCACGCCTCGAAGGGCCCCGCGGTCCGCTGCTTGTCGCCGACGAGCGCCTCGCACGTCGCCCTGTCCAGGGCCCGGCCGGCCCAGCGCGGGTAGTCGCGGAGGAGCAGGGAGAAGACCTCGGCGCCGCCGGGGCCGAAGAGCCGCGGCACGGAGACGTTCCGCGCGAAGACGACCTTGCGGCCCTTGACGACCTCGTAGACGGAATCGCGGCGCATCGCGTCGAGGTAGGCGAGGTCCGCGAGTACGTGGGGCTCCAGCGCCGCGCCGAGCTCGTCGCCGATGGGCCGCGACCGCCAGTGGGCGAAGAGGCTCGCGAGGCGGGCGACGGGCTCGCGGAGCAACAGCGCGACGGCGCTGTTCGGCGACAGCGCGGACAGGCGCGCGGCCGCGTCCTCGCCGTTGACCCAGCCCCAGAGATAGTTGGGCGTCGCGTCCATCCAGAGCGCGCCGCGCACGGCGTAGCGCCTGTAGCAGTCGCGGTGGGACGCGGCGTCGCCGCCGCGGTAGAGGCAGCCCAGCTCCTTGGACCGGGCGACGCAGAGGTCGCGGACCTTGGGCGAGCTCGACGGGTCCTCGCACTCGAACTTTTGCTTCGAGGCGAAGCCGTGCCGCAGGAGCAGCTCGAAGGCGTCGGACGTGCCGCCCTTGTCCGCGCCGGCGATCACGAGCGGCGGCAGGGCCGACGCGTCGACGGCGAGCGTCGCGTTGCGCGGCGCCGCGGCGCCGGCGGCGCGCGCCAGCGCCAGCGCGAACGCGAGGCGCATGCGCTACGCGCGGGATCGTTGGGCAGCCCGGCGCAGCCCATAATCATCTCCCATATGGTTCAGAGCTGGCCCGCGGCTCGCGGCGCCCCGCCGTCTGCGGGCGCCCGCCGCGGACGCCCCCGAGTCGAACCTCGCCGAGCTCCGGGCGAGCGGCGAGTGCGCGCCCTTCCAACACCCACCCCATTTAACGACAAGCTCAGTCGACGTGCTCCTCGGGCCGGTCCGCCTTGCGATGGACGAGCGCGTCGAGGCAGACCTGCGCGCGCGGAGCGGCGCGATGCGGTCGCGCGGAGCGGCGCGGCGCGCGCGCGCGCTGCGTCCCTCCCGGCGCGGGCGCCGCGCGAGCAGCCCCGCGAAGACCAATGGCGGGAGTCCGTAGAGCGCCGCGGCCTCCGTTCTGTGGCGGTGGTAGGGGAATTTGTGGCGCTTCAGGAAGAGCCGCAGCAGCGCGCACCAGAGGCCCGAGCCGACGGCGAGGCACGCCGCGAAGGCCCAGCGCTCGCCGCCCTCGGCGCCCTCGAGGGCGCCGCCCCGGCCCCGCCGCTTCGACCGGGCCTTGGCCGGCGGCGTCGCCGGGCAGGCGTTGAGGCCGGGCACGTTCGGCGACTCCGTCTGGTCGCTGAGCCGGTGGCTGCTCACAGGCGTAAGCGCCGCGGCGCGGCGGCCGAGGAGGGCCATGACGGGCTGCCAAGTCTAAAGTGCATCATTCGAAATCCGGGGTCCCGCCTCCCGGCGTCGGCCCGTGCGCGCGAACGCGGTCGTCCCTATTTCGGAAAAACGGTCAGTACCGGCGGGTACGTCTAAGGAAGGCCCCAGCAAACTCTCACGCCCAACGGTGAGGGTGTTGCAGCGATCGGATGGCGTTCGTCCGATCCCTAGAGGAAATCCAGCCCAAAACCGACCCTTACGCGACGACATACGAGTCATTTTCGGCGCTCTAAAGGGCCGCGCGCACGTCGCCATGACCATACGCGACGGTCTGGCCAAAAAGACCGCGCGACGGCAGCGTTTTCTCGTCGGCGAAAAAAACGCGTCTCGGGCACCGAAAACGACCCCGAAACCGTCGGCGTGTCGCGGGACGTCGACGGGTCCCAGGGTCGTGCGCTTCGCGTCGCAGGTGTTGTGGTAGTCAAGGGCGGCCTCCGCAGCAGCCAGAGATCGTTGGAACCGCCGTCATCGATGCGAACTCGCCCGCCAGCGTCTCGCTGCGCGCTTTGAGCGCCAGTCCGCGGTCGAAATACGTGCGTCGGGACGATGTTCGACGTCGCGCCCCGTCCGCAGTACCTTCGTGGACCCTCCGAAGCGCTCGCAGCAGCCGCCGTAGTCGCGCGCGGCGCGGAAGGCGGTCCCGTCGACCGACCTCCACTGGTTTGCACTGCGGAGCGCACGGGCTGGTTTCGCGACGCGTTCGGGTTCCCGCGCCTCGATACGCTGCACACGCACTCTCAGTAGGGTCCTCTCGCGGCCTGCAAAGTTTCCCAAATAGGGACGGCCGCGTTCGCGCGCACGGGCCATCGCAAAAACCGCCACTGCGAGGCGGGACCCCGGCTATTCGAACGTGCAGCGAATCGTGCAGTCGGATCGCCACGCTGGCGCCCATCTGAGCTCTGCCATAAAGCTCGCGCCACGCGCCTCGTCGAACCATGCGCGTCTCGAGCCTCGCCCTCGTCACGCTCCCCGCGGTGCACTCGCTGACGCGCGGCGCCTTCACGCGCCTCACGCCGACGGCGCTCCTCGGCGGCCTCCTCGGCGGCAACGCCGACAAGTACCCCGGCGCCATCATGGGCGACGAGGCCATCATGGCGCCCAAGGCCCACGGCACGTCGGCGACGCCCGTGCAGCAGGACCTGCGCTGGAAGTGCTCCGTCGAGACGGCGGACAAGATCTGCAACTTCAACCGCCACTACGCGGAGTACGCGGGCTACTGGGAGCGCGAGACGTCGTTCCTGCCCGACCTCAAGGCCGCGGGCGGCAACGACGCCAAGGAGATCACGTTCTACGACTCGAACACGGGCAACCCGCTCTTCACGGCGCCCCGGGGCCGCAGCTGGGAGGAGTTCGTCGCCGAGTCGCGGTCCCACGGCTGGCCGTCGTTCCGCGACGAGGAGACGAACTGGGACTACGTCCGCGTGCTCCCCGACGGCGAGTCCGTCTCCGTCGACGGCACGCACCTCGGCCACAACCTGCCGGACTCCAAGGGCAACCGCTACTGCATCAACCTCGTGTCCGTCGCGGGCAAGCCCAAGGGCAAGGGCGACCTCTAGGCGCGCGGCCGTAAGCTTCTAGCGCAAGCTCGAGCCGCCTCGAGACCTCAGTGCCGCGCGGCGCGCTTCTTGGGCTCGAGGAGGATGTTGGGGAAGAGGGAGAGCTCGGTCTTCTTCGCCGGCGGCGGCGCGAGGCGCACCTCCGCGACGGCCCGGGCGATGTCCGCGGCCTCCTTGGCCGCGAGGAAGGCGGCGTCGAAGCGGGGCGCGCGCTTGGACCGGTCGCCCCAGCCGCGGAAGAGGGGCCGCTTCTTCGACTTGCGGCTCGCGGGCCGCTCCGCGCGGCGGACCTCGCCCTCGGGCAACGGCGGCCGCGGGCCGACCCAGGTCTTGTCGAGCTGGAGCCGCGCGGAGAGGTCCGGCGTGCCCGGCGCGTCGTCGCCCGCGCTCTCCGCCGGGTCGTAGGCGTCGCCCTTCTCGAGGAGCACGTTGAGCTCGTCGAGGTTCACGAAGCCGCTGCGGTCCGTGTCGAGGGCGTCGACGAGGTGCATGATGCCCTCGTCGTTGAGCTCGAAGACGGAGACCTTGAGGTTGTGGCGGATGACGTCGTGGAACTCCTGGACGCTGAGCTGGCCGTCGCCGTTGAGGTCGATGTGCTCGAAGACGGCCTCGCGCACCGTGCGGTTGCTCGGCCCGAGCCAGGGCTTGGCCTTGTCGACGTGCTCGACGTGCTCCGCGACGTGCTTCCAGACGTACTCCTGGATGGACAGCGCCTTGAGCCGCGTGCAGATCATGTGCAAAATCGCGTGCGACACGCCCCCCAAACCGAGCGCCGGGTCCTCCTCGCGCCGGCCGAACTGCTCGGCGCCGCGCGCCCGCGACGCCCGCAGGCACTCGGACCCGGCCGCGGTCTTCGCGTGGCCGCCGTGGTGGAAGTCGAACTTCGTCTCCCCCTCGTTGACGTAGTCGACGAGCGCGTCGACGTCGATGGCGTCGCGGCCGTCCTTGTCCAGCTCCAGGAACAGCATCATGACGTCCTCGTCGGGCAGCTGCTGCACGGTCAGCCGCAGGTGGATGCGCACGCCCCGGAGCATGTCGCGCGCCGCCTGGGCAGGAAAAGGGTGCGAAATTCCCAACTTCAAAGGCTCCTATCTCGGTCGTTTTCCGCTCGTTTCGGCTGATTTTTGGACGAGCGATCATCTCTCGGAGCGCTCTCGAAGCGTGGGTGCTGTTTCCGAAACGTGCGCGCGCGGAACACTCACGTTGAAGCGACGTTGAATCACCCTTTTCCTGCCCTGCGCGCCGCGATGCGGACGGCCGACCCGCGCGGCCCGTGCTGCCCCGCGAACTTCAGGAAGACCTGGTGGGGCGTCGAGCCCATGAAGGCCGCGCGGAAGTGGCGCCGGATCTCCGCGTGCTGCGCCTCGCTGAGGCGGTGGCGGCCCCGGGGCATGACGCGCGCCATGCCCCGGTGGTCCACGCGGCCCTCCTTGTTCTCCACGTCGCGCATGCGCCCGGGCGACATGGGCCCGCCGGCGCCCGTCGGCGGGGCGGCGCGTACGGCGACGCGAAACGCCGGGGCGAGGAAACGGCGACCGCGGGCGGACGCGACGTTAGGCGCCGCTCTCTGAGAGTGGACGTGCCGTTTCAGCCTCTGTTCGTGCATGTATCTCGTGTTTGAGGGCAATGTTGCTGCGATGTTGCATTGCTCTCCGCCGAGCTCGAGAGGCTCGCGGTGCGGCCTACCTCCTCGTCGTCGCCACTCGAGAGTTGCAGCTCCGCGAAACGCTCGAGAGTCGTGCACACCGTCGATGCGCTTCCAGGCGCGCCGGCTGCTCACGACGATGTCGTCCTTCGGCGGCGGCGGCGGCGCGCGGTCCAAGGTCACGGGCCTGGCGCCGGGCCCCTTCGGCGTCGGCGTCACGACGGTCCAGTTCGAGGACCGGAGCCGCGACGACGGCGGCGCCTGCCGCAAGCTCCAGACGGAGATCTGGTACCCCGCGGCGCCGGCGTCGGGGCCTCCGAACCGCTACCGCGACTTCCTCGGCGCCGCGACGCCCGAGATTATAGCCGCCGCGGAGAGGCCCGACGCCATCGGCGGCTACGCCGAGGGCCTCACGATCGCGGCGCTCGACGCGTCGTGGCCCCAATCGGCCATGCGCGACGCGCCGCCGCTGCCGACGGCCGCGCCCTGGCCCGCGGTCGTCTTCAGCCACGGAAGCGGCGCGTTCCGCGCGTCCTACGCCTTCTGGACGGAGTTCCTCGCGAGCCACGGCTACGTCGTCGCCGCCTGCGACCACCCGGGCAGCGCGCGCTTCACGCTCAACGACGGCGCGGTCGTGACGCCCGGCGGCCCGCGGTCGAAGCGGGCGCGCATGGAGCGCGACCGCGTCGCGGACGTCTTCGCGGTCCTCGACGGCCTCGAGGGCCTCGCGCGGACGGACAGCCGCTTCGCGGGCCGAGTGGACGCGCGGAACGCGGCGGTGACGGGCATGTCCTTTGGCGGGTGGACGGCGGCGGCCGCGCTCGAGCGCGGCGACGCGCGCGTCAAGGCGGGCGTCCTCATGTGCCCGTCGCTCGCGTCGTCCGACGGCGGCGCGCTCGCCGCGGGCCACGGCGCGACGGCGCCGGCGCTCGTCGTGATCGGCGCCGAGGACACGGTCATCGGCGAGGAGGGCAACGCGGCCGCGCGGCGCTACGCCGCCGACCACGGCGGGCCCGCGGCGCTGCTCGAGATCGTCCGCGGCGGCCACGTGTCCTTCACGTCCTGCGAGCTCTACAATCCGACCTACGGCAACGGCATCGGCCCGTCGAAGTCGCTGACGACGCCGGGCGCGACCTACGAGCCCCTGCCCATCGCGGACCAGCACGCGGTCGTCAACTCCTACGGCCTCGCCTTCCTCAACGCGCGCCTCAAGCCGCCGGGCCACGCGCTCCGCGAGCAGGCCGGCGACGTCTACGGCGCCGCCTACCTCGAGCGGAACCACTTCAACGACGCCGAGGTCAAGTACACCGAGGTCAAGTGCGACATCCTCTAGTTCGCGGACCCGTCCTAAACTCAGCCCGGAAGCTCGCGCTCCACGGGTGCCAGGCGCCACTGGCGAGACCGAGGCTGATCGAGCACCCTCCAAGAGCCTTCCAGGGAGACGTCCGGGCGTCGGCGGCGCCGTCCACGGGGCCGGTCTCCCTGACGCGTCACGTGACGCGTCTCTAGACGTGGCGAGGCGCGGGCGCGAAAGTTGTGTAGCCGCGGCCTCTCACTCTCTCTCTCTAGTGCATTAGACGAGCTAGCCCGCCGGCGCGCCTCCTTGGGCCGGCGCGGGCGCTGGGGCCCTCTCAAAGAACTCCGGCTCTCACGATGGTCCGGGCGCCGTGATCGCCGTCCTTTCCCCCCCCTCCCCTCCCACCGAGCACCGGCGCGCCCGTCGACGCGTCCTGCGCGTTACTAACGGACGCCGCATCCCTCGCCGTGCGCTGCTACAGTAGAAGTAGAGCCCGTGCGAATGGGAGATCGCCTGCTTAAGGCCATCTCGATCGCAATTCTTGACGTCGCGGATGCCTCGTGGGGACCGCGGCACGGCCCGCCCCACGCCGCTGTATACGACATGCACCTCGTCGATGCGCGCGCTGGCGCCCATGGCCTCGGCGGCGTCTGGCTATGGCTGCATCGTCCAGGAAACCACGAGGCGCTCATGTTTCCTTCCTCCGAGGCCAAGTTGCCGAGGCACCTTGAGGCGCTTGCAGATCGCTTGCATCTCATGGAGCTTTGTGCCAAAAACCGGAGTGAAAAACCAGAGGCTGTGGCGTCGTCGTCGTGCCTCTTTCCGGCTCGCCTCCCAGCGCGCCTCCCAACCCCCCGACCATGCGCGACGACGACGAGGATGCGTCGCCGGCGTCGGCGAAGGACTCGCGGCGGTCGCGGACGCTGCGCCAGCAGCTCACGGCGAGCCCCATGAGCTGGGGCCGGTCCGGCAAGCGAAGCGACGGCGGCAGCGAGTACGACTCGCCCGCGTCGCCGCCGGGCCCGCCCGAGGGCGACGACGACTCGGCCGTGAGCTGCTCGACGCCCGTGGCGCTCGCGTGCAAGGGCGGCGGCGGCCGCGTCGTCGACCCCGCCGACCCCGACGTGCTCTACTTCGGCGACGAGCTCCGGCTCTGGGCCGTGTCCGAGTACGCCGTCGCGCGGCAGGCGCGGGACGGGTCGTCGAACAACGCGGACCTCGGCGGCTACGTCGGCGTCTACTTCAAGGGCCGCAAGCGGCGCGCGCGGACCGGGGCGGGAAGAGGGCGCGACGCGCCCGACTTCAAAGGCTCCGAGCTCGGTCGCTTTCCACTCGTTCTGGCTGATTTTTGGACGAGCGATCATCGCTCGGAACGGTCCCGACGCGCGGATGCTCTCTTTGGAACGCGCGCGCGCGGAACACGCACGTCGAAGCCGAATCGCCCTGTTCCCGCCCAGGCGCGGACGGGGCAGCAGCCGCTCGCGTGCGTGCCGCCCGTCGGCGACGACGCGCCGGGCGACTTCGTCGAGGCGGCGTTTCGGGTCGTGGACCCCCGGGGGCTCAAGGCCGAGAGCCACGCGGTGAAGATCGGCGACGAGGTGCTCCTCGTGGACCGCGACAACCACGCGTGGAACACGTCGACGAGCGGCGTCGTCGGCTACCTCGCGCCGCGGCTCCGGGGCGAGCGCGGCGAGACGCGCGTCAAGTTCAGCCGCGACATCTCCCAGTTCCTCCGGGGGTCCGCGGCCCTCGACGAGAGCGCCAAACCGCCGCCGCAGCGGCCGCCGGTCCGCTACGGCGACAGCCTCTGGCTCGTCACGTGCCCGCCCTCCGCGGGCGACGCGAGCCACCCCGGCGGCGGGCGCCGGCGGCGCAAGGAGCACGTCCTGACGAACTTCAAGAAGGACACGTCCGCGCTCCTCGGCGGCTACCTCACCATCGACCCGCGCGGCTTCCCGCTCCAGTTCTCGCTCGAGCGGCCGCCGCCGGCGCTCGAGTCCGTCGTCGTCGGCAGCGACCACCACTACCGCGTCGGCTGGGGCCAGACCGTGCCCTTCAGCCGCGCGTCGACCGTGAGCCTGTCGCTGTCGTCGGGCGCGTCCGCGGCGTGCGACCTGCACGAATTGGAAGGGGACCGCAAGTGGCTCCCGCTCCGCGCGCCGCCGCGCGCGCTCAAGCACCGCGCGAGCTCGCCGTCCCTGGCCAACGCGCGGGGCCCGCCGACGGGCGCCGTGCTCCTCGAGGTCCGCGACCGCCGCGTCGAGGCCGCCGACGACGACGACGGCGACGACGCCGCCGCCGCGCCGCCGGACGACGCGCCGCCGCCGCCGCCGGCCATGGAGCCCTACGAGCCCCTCGTGCTCTGCGCCGCGGCGCGTTTCGCGGCGCAGGCGCTCCTCGCCGCGCCGGCCGCGCGCGCGGCCGCCGCGGCCGCGGCGCCCGCCGCGGCCGTCGCCGCCGCGCTCGCGGCGCCGCCGCGGCTCGTCGGCGCCGTCGCCGGCGCGGGCGCGGTCGCCGGCGCGCTCGTCGCCGCGCTCCTCGGCGCCGCCGCCGCCGACGCGGCGCTCCTCGGCGCCGCGGCCGGCGTCTTTTTCCTGGCGTCGCGCGCGCCGCAGGCCGACGCGGCCCGGGGCCCGCGGCGCCTGCTGCGGAGCCTGAGCGGCGCCGCGCGGCGGCCCAAGACGCTCAGCGGCGAGCTCGCCATCCTCCAGTGGTCCCCCGAGGGCGACGACGCCCTCCTGTCCGTCGCGACGCCGGCCGGCGGCTTCGGCGCGAAGCGGCGGTCCGGGCGGGAAAAGAGAGCGACATGCCCAACGTCAAAGGCTCCGATCTCGGCCGTTTTCCACTCGTTTCGGCTGACTTTTGGACGAGCGATCATTTCTTGGAACGGTCTCGACGCGTGGATGCTTGTTCCGGAACGCGCGCGCGCGGACCACTCACGTTGAAGCGACGTTGAATCTCTCTGTTCCCGCCCAGGCGGCGGTCCGGCGGCGCGCTCGCGGGCCTCGGCGAGGCCGCGACGGCGGCGGAGCGCGGCGCCGTCGAGGAGCTGCGGCGGGTCGTCGCCGGGGACGCGTCCCACGGTCGCTGGCTCGAGGACGGCGAGCTCCTGCGCTTCGTCCGCGCGCGGAAGACGCTCGAGCAGCGAAGCGACCTCTTCCGCGAGGCCGCGGACTGGCGGCGCCAGCGGCGGAACAAGGACGGCGCCTACGCCGAGTCGGCGCAGGGGTCCTTCGGCGGCGACGAGCAGGCCTGGGTCGACGGCGCGGCGCCGCCGCCGGACTGGTGGGCGTTCGCGACCGCGCGGAACCCGACCGCCGGTTCGGGGACGTCCCGACCGACCTTCGGAACGCTCGAGCTCGGTCGCGTCGACGTCGATTCGGCCGATTTTTGGATGAATCGATGGCGCTCCTCGAGTGCTCGAGGCGCATCCGAAGCGCTCGCGTCGACACGGTCGCCTGCGCGCCCGTTGAAGTCGGGTCGAAGATGCGACGCGCAGGTTCATGACCGAGAACCTGCCGTTCGAGCTCTTCGGCGCGGACGCGAACGGCATCCCCGTGACCTACATCGGCCTCGGCCGCATGGACCTGAGCGGCATCTGCCGCGAGGTGGGCATCGAGCGGCTGGAGCAGAAGATGATCATGCAGAACGACATGTTCATCGACATGGCGCGCGAGAAGACGCTCGCGCTGACCGCGGCCGCGGGCGAGCCCACGGTCACGCACGGCGGCGTCTTCGTCATCGACTGCGACGGCCTCGGGCGGCGCCACCTCGCCGAGGTGCGCATCTTCCGCCACGTCTCCGCGGCGCTCAAGGTCCTCCACCCGGAGCGGCAGCGGAAGACGTTCATCGTCCGCGCGCCGCGCATCTTCTCCATGGTCTGGAAGCTCATCAAGCCCATGCTCGACGCGCGCATCATCTCCAAGATCAACATCATCGGCGTCCACGACAGCCTCCAGCCCGTCATCGACGAGCTCGGCCCCGCGAACCTCCCGTCCATCTTCGGCGGCACCTACGACCTCAAGATCCAGCTCTCGGACAAGCTCGTCCCCGCCGGCGCCTTCGACGCGTTCAAGGCGAAGCGCGCGCCGTGAGCGGGGTCGCCCCGCGCGGCGCTGGTCGCGGCGGGGGCCCCGCGCGTTACGATGGAGATATGTCGAAATTGACAATGAGCTCACGGGCACGGCTGATAATGAACTTGAAAGAAATCTAAAAATCGCAACGGGAGATGAACCCGGCTCACTCCGCGGCCGCGGCGAAGGCGAAGCGGACCGCGTCGGCGTCGTCGTGGGCCTCGGCGAAGCCGTGGGCCTTGGCGAGGTCGCGGACCTTGCCGTCGAAGGTCCGCTTCTCCTGGTCCGTGAGCGGGACGACGAGGCGCGCCTTCTCCGCCGTCACGGCCGCGCCGGGCTTGAGCGCGGCGCGGAACGCGGGCGACTCGAGGAGCTGGGCGGCGTTGACGGAGAGGTAGGCCGCGTCGACGCTCCCCGGCGCCAGCCTGGCCAGCGCGGCGTCCGCGGGGCCCGCGAGCGGCGCGAAGACGACGCCGTCGAGCGACTCGACGATGTGCTCCGCGTGCGCGACGGCGTCGCGGTCCTTGAGCGCGCCGAGGCCCGAGAAGATGTCGCCGGGCCGCGTCATGGCGTAGGGCGCGCCCGTCTCGATGGCGAAGAGGTAGCTCAGCACGTTGTAGACCGCGACCTCCGTCGCGTTGTGCTTCCGCTGCTCCGTCGCGTGGCCCTTGTCGGCGATCTCCAGGAGGGCGTCGACGTGGGGGCCGGCGTCGCAGGCGACGCCGAGGCCCGCGAAGGGGCCGACGGCCATGTCGCCCCAGTAGCCGCGGACCTCCTTCTTCCGCCCGCGGTCCTTGCCGTGCTTCAGGTGGCCCTCGACGAACGTCGCGAGGGTCCGGTTCGGCCGCGCGTAGGTCTGGTCGCCGAACTCGAAGGCGACGCCCGTGCGGCGCCAGTGGCGGTACTGCTTGAGGTGGACGAGGTCGCCGCCCGCCTGCGACCCGAGGCCTTTGCGGTAGTCCCAGTCGAAGCTACCGTCCGCGGCGTCGTAGCGCTTGCCGAGGTGCGCGCGCACGCGCCGGTCCCAGAGGTCGGCGATGTCGAAGGGCGCGCTCGACGCGCGCCAGGCCTGGAGGCCCGCGGCGAGGACGTCGCGGTCGCGGAACTTGAGGCGGCCGAGGTCCGCGACGTCCGCGAGGTCGCACGCCTGGGCAGCAAAAGAGAGATTCAACGTCGCTTCAACGTAAGTGTCCCGCGCGCGCGCGAGTGGAAAACGGCCGAGAAAGGAGCCTTTGAAGTTGGGAATTTCGCTCCCTTTTGCTGCCCTGTCGCACGCGTCGCCGCCGCTCGCCAAATCCAAAAGCTCGGCGGCGAGGCGCGACACGTAGGTCTCCGTGCGCTCCTGGACGAGGGCGTTGCCGAAGAGCTCGAGCCAGACGGCCGCGCGCTGCCGCAGCGGCAGCTCCCAGTCGAAGGCGACGCGGAGGAGCAGGAGGTGGCGCGCGACGAGCTCCACCGAATTCTCGTGGACGAGGAAGGTCACGGGCGCCTTGGCGCCGCCGCGGAGGCGCCGCGCCGCGATCGTCTTCAGGACGTGGCGCACGTCGCCGGGCGACGCGAGGAGCACCGTGGCGCCGCCGCCCGCCGCCGGCGGCGGGTCCAGCAGGTCCCGCGCGGGCGAGAAGCCCCAGAGCGCGTGCTGGCCCAGGGCGTCGGACCGCGACGACGTGTTCCAGACGAGCCGCTCCGTGTCCCGCAGGCTCGTCTGCGCCGCCATCGACGCGTTCGCCGGCGCTGGGGGCCGGTTTATCGTGGGCGGCCGCTGTACAGCCGCGCTGCCCGGTCGACGGTGTCGTCTGCGTTGACGTCACGGCCGCGGGCCCGATCGACGTCTGGACCCACTGGCACGCCATACGGCTTACCCGTACTCCGGGAACCGGGCCCGTAGGATCTCGTCGACGCGCACCGCGAGCCGGATCGACGCCGCGGGGTACCGGGAGACGAGCCCCGCGTTGGCCCGGTCGCGCCTCGCGGCGAACGCGGCGTCGCCGGCGTCCGTCGGGAGCCCGGAGAAGAGGTGGCGCGCGTAGTCGAGCACGGAGAGCTCGTAGTGGTCCGCGGCTTCGGCCGCGGCGCCGCGCTCGGCGCCGCCGTAGCGCGCCGCGACGTACGAGGCGACGAGCCGCGCCTCGCCGCCGCCGTCGAGCGCCGCCGGGTCGACGCTGTGGATCAGGTGGAAGGCGACCTACCAAGCTGGTTGTTTTCCCACCCCAAATCTCTCGAAAAACCGTCACGGCCACAGGACGCCGAAGGCGACGTCCTGCATGCCGACGCCGACGCCGACCCACTGGAAGTCGACGAGCGCGCCGTCGCCTGGCCAGGACAAGGGTGATTCAACGTCGCTTCAACGTGAGTGTTCCGCGCGTGCGCGTTCCAAAAAAACATCTACGCTTCGAGACCGTTCCGAGAGATGATCGCTCGTCCAAGAATTAGCCAAAACGAGTGGAAAACGGCCGAGATATGAGCCTTTGAAGTTGGGAATTTCGCTCTCTTGTCCTGCCCTGGCCGTCGCCCGTGAACATGTTCATCGCCTTGGCGTCGCCGTGCACGAGCGTCGCGCGGTCGCCCGCCGCGGCGCGCTCGAGGGCCGCGGCGACGGCCGGCGCGGCGCGCGCGAGGCGCGCCGCGAGGCCGTCGAAGCGCGCGGGCCGGAGCGCGGGCGCGACGGGCCTGAAAGCGGCGAGGTACGCGGGCCAGCGCTCGACCGCCGCCGCGAGCGCGGCCGGGCCGCCGCGGAGCCGCCAGGACCAGGTGCCCGCGGACGCGTGGAGCCGCGCGCGCGCGCGCGCGACGACGCGGCGGTCCGCGCCGGCGCGGTGGAACGCCGCGAGGAGCCGCAGCCCTGCCGCGGCGCGGGCCTCGTCGTGGGGCGAACGCTGCGCGCCCGGGCAGCGCCGGAGCACGAAGAGCGCGCCGCCGCCGGCGGCGACGCGGTCCTCGACGACGAGCGCCTCGCAGACCGGCGCGCCGCGACCGCGCAGCTCGGCGGCGAACTCCGCGTAGAAGGTCGCCTCCACCTCGTTCGAGCGTCGGTCGGTCGCGTCCGCGCTCGCGACCTTCTTCAGGTAGAGCGCGTGCTCGGCGCCGGCGCGCGTCGTGGCGACGAGCGCCGCCGACGTCGACTGGGGCCACGCGAGCACCGTGCCGGGCACGACCCGCACGTCCGCCACGTCGTCGCAAAGGGCTGCCCCGATGCGCTCGCGGAGGTCGATGCCGTCGAAGCGGAGCGCGCGCGCGTCCTCCTCCTGCATGGCGGCCATGGTCACGCGCTCACGCGTCGGCGCGGGGGGCAGCAAGGAAGCCGTCATGCAGGCGTTGAGCAGGGTCGCCATCGCATTTTTGTAACTGCATTGTTTGTGCATCTTTTTGCGGAATCATCAGCTTGGCAAGCGCTTGGAAGCGAGATGGCGGCCATGCCAGCTCTCGTCGGCGCCGACGGCCGCGTTTGCGTCGACGTGCCATCGCTGGAACGACTCATACGGGCCGAGGACCCGAAGAGCGCGCGCTGCCAGGACGCCTTGTTCATTCTGGGCTACTACCATCAGCGGGGTTCCCAGGGCCTCGCCAAGGACGACGCGCGCGCCTGCGACTACTGGCGCCGCGCCGAGGGCCACGCGCGCGCCTCCTACTGCCTCGGCAACGCGCACGCCTACGGCGTCGGCGTCGACCAGGACGACGCCCGGGCCGCGTCGTACTACGAAGTCGCGGCCGCCGCGGGCGTGCCCGAGGCGCAGAGCAACCTCGGCCTGTTCTACGCCCAGGGCCGCGGCGTCGCGAAGAACCCCGAGGCCGCGGCGACCAGCGCCCTCTTTCGAGAGATTTGACCGGGAAAACGACGAAACGTCGTCATCGACGCGCTCGGTAGGCGGCGACGTGGGCGAAGAAGGCCGCGGACCAAGGCGTGCCGCAGAGCCAGTACTCCATCGCCATCATGCTGGCGCGCGGCGACGGCATCAAACAGGACTTCGCCAAAGCCGGCGTCCTGCGGCGGTCATATTTTTGAGAGATTTCGACCGGGAAACCGAAAGTTCCCGGTAGGCCAAAGCGGCCTACTACTACGACAAGGCCGCGAGCCAGGGCGACGCCAACGCCATGTGCAACTTGGCCACGATGCACAGCCGCGGCATCGGCGTCGCCCGGGACGACGCGAAGGCGACGGCGCTCCTCCGCCGCGCCGCCGACGCGGGCCACCGCGACGGCGCCGCGATGCTCGGCAGCCGCTACCTGACGGGCGCCGGCTGCGCCCAGGACTACGGCGAGGCCGTGAAGTGGCTGCGAATCGCTGCGGATAAGGGCAGCGCCGACGCCCAGTTCAATCTGGGCCTGTCCTACCACCTCGGCAACGGCGTCGCCAAGGACCCGGCGCTCGCCCTCGACTGGATCAAGAAAGCCGCGCGCCAGGGCCACGACCGCGCGATCGCGCTCCTGCAAAATAAAGCGTAACAGAACCGCTACCCGAGCTGCTTCACGAGCGCCGGGTCGCAGCGGAGCGCGCGCGCGGCCCGGGGCGGCCGCGCCCAGTCGGCCGCGAGCACCGCGTCCGCGAAGAGGCCGCCGTCGAGCGGCGACGGCGCCCAGCCGCCGCGGAAGCGGCCCGGCGCGTCGCGGACGATCGTGAAGGGCAGCGCGAGGGGCGCGAGGCTCGCGTTGCGCGCGACGAGGCTCCGCGTGAGCGCGCAGCACGCGCAGCCCTCGCGGTCCGCCTCGGGCCGGCGCCGCGCGGTCCGCTCCCGCTTTGGGTCCGGCGCCGCGAGGTCGGCGAAGTAGGCCCCCAGGAAGCGCCGCGGCACGACGGCGACCTGGTCGTCGACGCGCGCGGTCCGCGGACCCGCGCACGCGCCGAGGCGGCACCGCGCGAACCGCGTCGTCGACCGCGCCTGTGTGGATTCCAACCACTGGTTTGGGGGGTCCCCACCAAACTTCAGAACTCTCTATCTCGGTCAATCGAGGTCGATTCGGCTGATTTTTGGACGAATCGATTGCTCTCGTGGACTTCTCGAAGCACAGCGAAAGAGTCTGGTCCAAATCGTTCGATTACACGCACATTGAACTCGGGTTGAATATTTGGAATCTACACAGGACCCTTCGAGCTTCCACTGCATCTCCGCGGACACCGCCTGCTCGCACCTCGAATCTTCGACCCGACTTCAACGCGCGCGTAGTCGACCGTTTCGACGCGAGCGCTGCTGCCGTGCGTCGAGCGCTCGACGAGAGCCATCGATTCGTCCAAACATCGGCCGCATCGACGTCGACGTGGCCGCGCGAGAGACTTCGTCCCCGAACCGGCGGTCGATCGCCGCGCGGGACGCCGCGTCCGCGGAGAACGCGCCCTCGAAGACCCAGCAGCGCATGCGCGAGTGGATGGCGTGGGGCGGGAGGGTCGCCAGCGGCGGGAACGGGCCGTACCAAAAGACGTCGAAGCGCGACTTGACCGCCCAATTGTAGTCGCCGCGTCGTCGCATGCGCGCGCCGCACGTCGCGAGCATGCCGTACTGGTCCAAGGCGCCCGCGACGTCCGCCGCGACGTCGAGGGACACCGGCGCGTAGACGGCGGCGAGGCGGGCCCGGTCCGCGTCGCTCGGCGCGCCGCTGACGACGAGGAAGGCGTCGACGGTCGAGGCCTCGGCGCGCAGGGCGGCGACGAAGCGTTCCTGGGACCGCCGGACGCGCTCGTGGGCGAAGGTCCGGAGCTGGCCCGTGACGCAGAGCGCGACGTCCTGGGCGGCGGCGCACGCGAGGACCGCCGCGGCGGCGGCGCGCATGCTCCAGGGTCTTTTTTGCCTGAGAGCACGTCGCTGATTTCAAAGCGGACGCTAGCAACATTTTGGACTCCCAGGAGGATTGCACTAGATCTCCGTCATGTTTTTGCGTCGCCGAAGCACAATGCTTAAGCCCCGAGGGCCGTCCGGGCGGCGACGTCCGCGGCGTCCGTGCGGACGGCGTCCGTCCGGACGGCGCCCGCCTCCACCGGCGGCGCCTTCGCCGCGCCCCGGGCCGCGGCCTTGGGCGCGGCGAGGGCGCCGAACGACGAGGTCACGGACTTGGACAGGGACTCGAAGAGGTCCTGCCGGTCCTGCTTGCCGAGCTGACCGAGGACGACCATCGCGAGCGCGGCGGCGAACGTCGACGACATGAGGACGATGAGGATGTACGTGAACGCGTCGCTGGCGAAGGCGGCGTCGCGCTGCCCGACGTGGGCCGTGGCGAAGACCATGAGCGCGTAGAAGAAGACGATGACGAGCTCCGTCTGCGCGATCTCGGAGACGAGGTCGTCGTCGTCCTCGATGTAGGGCTCGTAGAACGTGAACACGCGGTGCGAGACGATCGTCGCGAGGAGGCCGATGGCGATCTGGGAGATAGTGCCGGCCCGGAACATGCTGAGGACGCCCGTGAGGAAGATGCGCCGCAGGATCTCGTAGACGATGAAGAGGTAGCACCGCGGCTCGTACTCCTCGAAGAGGAACTCGACGTGCGCGAGCGCCGGGTCGCCGTCGCGGATCTCGAGCTTCCCCATCTGCTGGAGCCGCACGCGATGCATCGCGACGGCGCTGTCGATGACGTTGGAGCTCGCTGGCGCGTCGCGCCCCTCGTCCGCCAGCGGCGGGTTCACGCGCGCGCGCAGCCTCCAGAGCGCGACGGCGAAGCCCAGCGGGACGCCGACGGGGTAGACGAAGATCGCGACGACGGCGTAGGGCATCCACGCCCGCTTCCAGCTGTTCGACGTGCACGCGATCATCGGATCGATCTGCAGGATGGAGATGTCGTCGCCGTAGCCGCCCTCGTAGTCGAGGCACGCGAAGTATCGCAGGCAGTAGGACGACGTCGAAGGCACGAGCACGTAGAGCGCGAACAATGACCAGTACCACGCGGCGTCGACGACCCCGGGCCGCTGTTCGCGCGCCACGCACGAGCAGCGCAGCGCCGCGGCGGCCGCGATCGCGACGAGGACGACCGGTGGGATGAGCGTCACGAAGACGAGCTTGTCGAAGTAGCGGAAGCTCCCGAAGCACTCCGGCTTCGCGAAGCTGATGAGGCTCAGGTTCACGAACGAAAAGAGCTTGAGCATGCGGTCGAAGGCGGCCGGGAACCGCACCTGGGGCAGCGTCCACGTGATGCTCGTGACAATCTGGTACGTCGCGATGACGATCTTGAGCTTCGTCACGGCGCCCCGCTTGGCGGCCGCCTCGCCTTGCCCGTCGAGGCACGCGCCCGGCCCCCGCTGGACCGCCGCCTCCCACTCGACCGCGTCGATCACGCCGTCCCCGGACGGGTCCAAGACGTGGAGTGCGACGTCGATGCGGCCGGGTTGCAGCAGGAGCCGGAGGTTGTCGTCGCCGCACGTGCGGAGGAACTCGACGACCTCGTCGTTGCCCGCGACGGCCTCGGCGATCTCCATCCTCGTCAGCGTACCGCTGCCGTCCGCGTCGATCATGTCGAAGCACCGCCGCGCCGCGCTCAGAAACGCGGTCTCCGCCTCCTCGAGCGCCTCGTTCGCGGCGGACTCTTCGACGTCGACGACGACGGACTTTTTGGCCTGAACAGGCTCGTCTTGTTCCTCCATTTTCTCCGTGGCGATGTCCTCGGGCGCCTCGCCCTTGACGACCTCGCGGAAGACGTTCACGGCGTTCGTCCAGACCTCGGAGAGGCCGAACCGGCGCACGACCACGCCCACCACGCTGAGGAGCAGGAGCGCGGCCAGGATCGTCCCGACGATGTTCGATCCCGTCGCCTTGATCTTGTCGCCGCAGTCTTCGCAGCGGTTTTTAACGGCGTCGTAGAAGAAGTGTGCCTCGCAGGAGCCGCACAGCGGGCCCTTGTGCCCCGGCGCGCACGAGCTATTCCACCCGCCGTCGCACGACTTCTCGAGGGTGCACTCGTAAATCTTCTTCGCCCGCTCCGACACGCGCCAATAATTCTTCTTCAGGTCCATCGACTCCAAGGTCGTGCCCGCGGGGCAGCTCACGCAGTCATCTCCGTTGACCGCGCACGCGCCGTCGCACTCCAAGCAGCAATCCTTGCACGGCAGCGGCTGTCCACTTTCGGCGAGGGGCGTCTCGACGGCGTGCTGTACGTACCGTCGCTGGTCCCAGTAGTAGTCGCCGATGCACGCGTCGCAGTAGGTCTTGCCCTCCGCGAGCGTCGTCGTCGGCGAAGGACACAGCTGACACGCAAACTGCTTCGTGAGGTTGCTGTAGTAGCCCACGCGGCACGGCGAGCAGGCGACGGCGGCGGACGTCGACTCCGTGCCCGCCGGGCACGGCGCCTGCGCCGACGCGCCCGCGGCCGCGACGAAGGACCCCGGCTCCGCGAACTTGCAGTCCGTCTGGCCCGCGAGAGCCGTGTAGGACCCCGGCTGGCACGGCGTGCAGGACGCCGCGCCGGACGTCGAGTAGGTCCCCGGCGGGCACGCGACGACGAGCGCGTCCGTGGCGGCAATAAACTCACCGATCTCGACCGCCGTCTCGCCGCGGACCATCGCCAGGCTCAACGCCTCGTCGACGACGACCGACGCGAGCGAGGTGCCGGTCGCGTCCTGGCGGTCGAACGCTCGCTGCGCGTCGCCGCTCTCGATCGAATCGAGCAGCGCGGTTCTGACGGTGTCCTGGTAAAAAGTCTTGGTGTACTCCATGACGCCTTCGGAGGCGGTCTCTCCGGGGACGAGCTCGTAGACCGCGCGCGCGACGAAGCGGACCGCGTCGCTCCCGGCCGCGTCGAGGCGCCGACGCCCGGCCGAAAGGTGGACGTCCTCGGCGGAGACGTCGAAGACCGCGCCACCACCGGGCGCGTTGACGATCTCGCGGACGGCGGACGCGAAGGCCTCGCGAGCCGCGTCGTCGTCGGGGAAGCGGACCGCGTCCAAGCCCGAGAGCACCAACCCGGTGCCGACCTCGAACGTGAGCGTCGACAGCTCCGCGTTCGTCAAGCCGGCGTCCACGGGCGCGCACGTCGCCGAACCCTCGTCGCTCGTCTGTCCGTCCGGACACAGGTCGCAGGAAGACGCGCCCGAGGCGGAGTATCGGCCCGCGGGACAAACCGATGCGGCGACGGCCCCCGCGACCCAAGCGTACGTGCCCGGGAGCGCGAACGTGCAGCTCGCGGTCGCCTCGAGGTTCGCGAAGCGACCGGGGTCGCAGAGCGCGCACGTGGAGGCCTTCGCGCCCGAGTAGGAACCGGGTGGACACTTGGTCTGCTCCGACGCGCCCTCCACCTCGACGACGTAGC
Organism: Aureococcus anophagefferens; assembly: GCF_000186865.1. Classification (NCBI taxonomy): domain Eukaryota; class Pelagophyceae; order Pelagomonadales; family Pelagomonadaceae; genus Aureococcus; species Aureococcus anophagefferens. Next base: position 308,057 of record NW_008705581.1, read on the forward strand.
CCGCGTCCGCGATGACCGCGGCGACGGCGCCCGACCGCGGGACGTACGTACCGGCCTCGCAGTCGACGCACTCGCTCGCGGCGGAGCCAGAAAATGAGCCCGCGGGGCACGGGCGTTGCCTCGACGCGCCGGCGACGTCGACGAAGGACCCAGCCTCGGCGATCTTGCAGCTAGACTCGCCGGTCGCGTCCTGGTATGTTCCGGCCTCGCAGTCGATGCACGATTTCGCGCCGGAGCCGCTGTACTTGCCCGCATCGCACGCGACCTGTTTCGACGCGCCGAGCGAGTCGACGAAGAAGCCGGCGTCCGCGAGCTTGCAGCTCGTCGCGCCGGCGTCCGGCGCATAGAACGGCGCGGCGCAGGGCGTGCATGCGGCGTTGTTGTAGTAGCCATCAAAGGTCGCGGTCTCGACGGTCCCCGCCGGACACGTCCCCTCCGTGCAGCCGCTCCCCGAGAAGACGTCGCCGAAGCACGCGCACGTCCCGTCGCCGCGGACGCCGTCGTCGCACTTGCCGCGCGACCGGCCGCTGCCCGCGACGCCGCAGGTGTCCGTGAGGCGCGGCGCGTTGGGGTCTTCGTCGCCCCCTTGCGGGCACGGCTCGCAGGTCTTCCCGTAGAAACCCGCCTGGCACTCGCCGCACTGCTCGATCTCTCCGGGCACCTCGTGGTCGAAGCCGCCGAGGCACTGGCAGGACGCTTCGGCGAAGACGACGTTGGTCAGATCGCAGAGGCCCTTTTTACGGCAGGCAGTGTCGCCTTGCGTGCAGTAACCGTTTGCGAAGAAGTTGAGGCCGCCGAAGTATTCGCCCACGACGAGGTCGAGGTCGCCGTCGCCGTCGAGGTCGGCGAACGCGGGCTTGCCCCGGAAACCGACGTTGACGCCGTCGAAGGGGTTCGCGGTGCCGGGGACGGCCGCGTAGCTCGGCGCTGTCGCGGACCCGACGTTCATGTAGTAGTTGAGGACGCCCGTGCTTTCACCCACGAAAAGGTCGAGGTCACCGTCGCCGTCGAGGTCGGCGAGCGCGGGCGCGCTGTTGTAACCGACGTCGATGCCGTCGAAGGGGTTCGCGCTGCCATTGACGGCCTCGTAGCTCGGCGACGCCGCGGACCCGATGTTCTCGTAGTAGTAGAGGGCGCCGTCGTATTTGCCCACGACGAGGTCGTAGTAGTAGAGGACGCCGTTCTTTTCGTTGTCGTCCCAGGAGTTGCTGGGCATCCCGCAGCCCACGACGAGGTCGAGGTCGCCGTCGCCGTCGACGTCGCCGAACGCGGGCGCGCTGTAGTCACCGACGTCGATGCCGTCGAAGGGGTTCGCGGCGCCGGTGACGGCCGCGTATGTCGGCGACGCCGCGGACCCGACGTTCTCGAAGTAGTTGAGGACGCCGTCCTCTTCGCCCACGACGAGGTCGAGGTCGCCGTCGCCGTCGAGGTCGCCGAGCGCGGGCTTGCTGTCGTCACCGACGTCGATGCCGTCGAAGGGGCTCGCGGTGCCGGTAAGGGCCGCGTAGTTCGGCGACGCCGCGGGCCCGACGATCTCGTAGTAGTAGAGGGCGCCGTAGTTTTTCTGCCCACGACGAGGTCGAGGTCGCCGTCGCCGTCGAGGTCGGCAAGCGCGGGCGCGATGTCGTAACCGACGTCGATGCCGTCGAAGGGGTTCGCGCTGCCGGTGACGGCCGCGTAGCTCGGCGACGCCGCGGACCCGACGTTCTCGTAGTAGTAGAGGGCGCCGAAGTATTCGCCCACGACGAGGTCGAGGTCGCCGTCGCCGTCGAGGTCGGCCAACGCGGGCCAGCTGCCGCCGATGACGCCGAAGGGGCTCGCGTCGCCGTCGACCTCCTTGTAGCTCGGCGACGCCGCGGAGCCGACGTTCTCGTAGTAGTTGAATGCGCATACGAAGAGGTCGAGGTCGCCGTCGCCGTCGACGTCGCCGAGCGCGTGGCCACAGCCTTCTCCGACCCAGATGCCGTCGAAGGGGCTCGCGTCGCCGTCGACCTCCTTGTAGCTCGGCGACGCCGCGGACCCGACGTTCTCGTAGTAGTTGAGAGCGCGGTCGTCGTCGCCCACGACGAGGTCGAGGTCGCCGTCTCCATCGACGTCGGCGAGCGCGGGCTTTCTTCTCCAACCGACGTCGATGCCGTAGAAGGGGCTCGCGGCGCCGGTGACGGCCTCGTAGGTCGGCGACGTCGCGTTCCCGATGTTCTCGTAGTACTTGAGAACGGCGCTCACGATGCCGTCCTCTTCGCCCACGACGAGATCGAGGTCCCCGTCGTCGTCGAGGTCGCCGAGCGCGGGCGCGCCGAAGCGACCACCTTGGATGTCGTCGAAGGGACTCGTACCCGTGCGCTCGATGTAGCGGTGCAAGTTTCCCCAGCAGACGGTCGTGTCCCGCAGGACGCAGATCGTTGCGGTCGTTGCAGCCGAGTCGTCCGTCGAGCAGGAGCAGTCGTCGTTCGTCGAGTCATCGTCGTAGCTGTAGCTGAAAGCCGTCGAGTAGCTGAAAGCCGGCAAGTAGTCGTAGCCGAGCGTGTAGGCGTCCGTCTGGCGCGGGGTCGTGGACGTCGCCGCGAGCGAGCAGAGCGAGAGGAGCGAGTAGACGAGGCGCGGGATCATGACGACGCGCCTGCGGGCGAGGGCGTCGGCGATCGGGGCGGCGCGCGATTGCGACGGGACGCGCAGTTGTGGGGCGAGAGCGTCGGCGGGTTCGGCGGGGCGAACCCGTCGACCGAGGAGCGAAAGCGTCGGGCGCGCGACGCCTCTTCGTCGACCGGAGGCGCTCGGCGGCGGGCCGGGGCATCCAGAGGCGCGTCGCGGACGACGGATGGGCCCCGCTCACCCCCCGCCCCCGTTCGATCGATTCGGCTCAAACGACGACGGCGAGCTGCTCGCCAAGAGCTTGCTCGAATTTCGAGCGCCTCGACGCGATTTTTTTGCATGGACGCTGAGGTGCGCCCGGTAACGGCGTTGGGTTACAAACGTTTCTCCTAGGGAGCACTGTACCGCCGGCGCGAGGAGCGATTGCAGAGGCAATGCGAGCTGACCTGAGGTTGGTCAGCGGCAACGCGAAGGTCCCCCGCGGTTCCTCCCGGGCCCCCTACGTTTAGAGACGCGTCAAGGCAACGCGAAGGAGCATCTAAGGAGCGACCATTTTCGATGGCGCATGCCTTCGAGTGCTTCGCCCAGCCGGCGTCCCGTGATTTGCGCCACCCGTCCATGGGAGCCGCGACTGCCCCGCCTACGCCGGAGTCGCCCAACTCACGCGCGCACGAAGAGGCAAGCTACGACACCCAGGAGAGGATCGCCTCCCTCTTCTCGCGGAGCGCGGCGTCGTCGTCGTCGGCGGCGGGCGCGGGCGCCTCGGGTTCCGCCGGCGCGCTGCGGGCCGCGTAGGCGCGGGCGGCGGCGGCGAGGGCCTCGACGTCGACGTCGGGCGCGGGCGCGGGCGCCGCGGCCGCGGCCTTGCGCCGCGCCTTCTCGTCGGATTTCTCCCGTCGCTTCTTCTTGTTCTCCTTGCGCCGCTGCGACTTCGACGGCCCGTCGCGCGCGGCCAGGCGCTCGACGGTGCCCCGTAGCTTCGCCGCCCACGCGGGGTGCATGCGCAGCACCGTCTCGTAGGCGCCGCCGCCGCCGCCGCCGCCGCCGCCGTCGTCGCCCGGCGCGGCCGCGGCCGCGGCGGCGCCGCGGCGGCCGCGGAAGGCCGGGTGGTGCGCGGCGAAGTGGGCCGAGACGCGCAGCGCGCCGCCGCGCGCCGGGTCGTAGCCCGGGAGCGACGCCCAGGGCCCGCCGGGCGCCGGTAGGAACCGCGAGGAGCACGGCAGCTCTTCGGAGAAGGACACGCGGCTCGAGTGGCTCGGCAGCTCGCGCTCGCGCGGCGGCAGCACGCTCGTCGGCGAGTCGCCGCGCGCGTCGTCGTCCATGGGGTTGCCAGAGCAGCGTCTCCAGACCCTCGAGCGCGGGGTCCTCCGCCGACGCCGGGAACGCCGGCGCGCGGAACAGGTTGGCGGCGCGCGGTGCGCGGGCCGCGGCGGAGAGGCTCTGGCCACTCCGAGAGGCGTGCAACATGGCCAGCAAGGTGCCCTGCACCATCGTCCGGAAAACGAGTTAGAGCCGCCCCGCGCGGACGTCGTCCTCGAGCTTGAGGTAGCGCGCGACGAGGGCGTCGTCGTAGACGTGGGCGTGCTTGGGCCGCGCGACGACGTCGAGCGCGCCCGCGCCCGCGCCGCAGGACGCGAGGAAGGCCGCGTAGGTCGCCTGCGATCGCGTCTTCGACCCGACTTCACCGTGAGCGTACGCGACCGCTTCGAGGCTTTCCGCCGCGCTTCGAGCACTCGACGAGAGCGATCGATTCGTCCAAGCATCGGCCGCATCGGCGTCGACGCGACCGCGCCGGAGAGGTGTGAAGTGTGACCCGCGCCCGCGGGTGATTTCGGCGCGGCGCGTCGCGTCCGTCCCCGCCGCGGCGTGCGCCGCGCGGAACGCGGCCCCCAGCGCCGCGGCGTCGGGCTCGTCGGCGGCGAGCACGTCGCAGCCGAAGACGTCGGCGGCGATCTGCGTGATCGCCGCGCTCCGCGACGCGCCGCCGGCCGCGAGCACGCGGCCGCCGGCCGTTTTGACGCCGAGCCGCGCGCCGCGGCCGCGCATGGACAGGAACCTGCCCTCGACGACGGCGCGGGCCGCCAGCGCCTCCGGCCGCGGCGCGCCGTCGCCGAGGTTGACGCGGCCGCCGGCTCCGTCGACGAAGTGGCGGCCGGGCGTCGGCAGCACGGGCGTGATCTCGGGGAGCGCGAGCTCGAGGCCCAGGACGCCCCCGTTGCCCGGCGGCGACCGGCCCAGCGCCGCGTCGAAGTCGGCCCACGTCGCCGCCGGCCCCAGGAAGTCGGTCTTGATCTTCTCCCGCTGCCTGGGCAGGACAAGAGAGATTCAACGTCGCTTCAACGTGAGTGTTCCGCGCGCGCGCGTTCCGGGAAAAGCATCCACGCTTCGAGACCGTTCCGAGAGATGATCGCTCGTCCAAAAATCAGCCGAAACGAGTGGAAAACGGCCGAGATCGGAGCCTTTGAAGTTGGGAATTTCGCTCTCTTGTCCTGCCCTGCCCGCTGCTTCGCGCCGTTGCAGTAGCAGAGGAGCGCGAGGTACTCGCCCGCCGTCGTGCACGACGCGAAGACGTGGCCCTCCTCGCGCGGGTCGCAGTCCGTCGACACGGCCATGAACGTGTCCGACGTGCCGAGGCTCAGGGCCACGTCGCCGGGCTCGGACAGCCCCAGGCCCGCGGCCGTGCAGGGGTTGTCGCCCGCGCCCGCGTAGACCGTCGGCGGCGGCTTTCCGAGGCTCGCGCCCGACGACCGGAAGCCGAAGCGCCGCGCGACCCAGGGGGCCACGGCGCCGGCCGCGTGGCCGGGCGCGACGGGCGCCCCGCCGAGGCGCTCGAGGAACGCCGCGCCGCCGCCGACGCCGGCCATGGCCCCGAAGGCCTCCGCGGCGCCCGCGTCCCACGCGCGCGACGCGACGGCGCCGACGTTCGTGCCGCACGAGTCGGACGCGTCGACGGCGACGTAGGCGCCGCGGAGCAGCGACGGCCCGAAGGACGACACGAGGCTCACGCGGGCCGTCCGCCGCCAGGCGCCGGGGTCGCGGGCCGCCAGCGCCGCCATCTGGTGGCCCGTGAACCGCGCGTAGGCCCGCGACCCCGTCGCGGCGGCGACGGCCGCCGGCCCGCCCAGGGCGGCCTCGAGCGCGTCGCACTGGTCCTGGGTGCTCGCGTCGGCCCAGATCGGCGCGTCGGCGACGGCGAAGGCCTCGGGGGCGAGCGCCTCCCGGAAGCCGCCCGGGAGGCCCGCGGGGATTGGGCGCCCCCTCGCGCGCTTCGTGTAGCGGTCCGCGGGCGGCCGCTCGTCGCGCGGCGCCGCGCCGCCCGCGAGCCGCGCCGCGGCGGCGGCGGACCAGTAGACGGACCCGTGCTGCTGGCCGCTGAAGGAGACGCCGTCGACCTGCTGCCGCAGGCTCGCGGGGATGAGCTCGAGGACCGCGTCGAGGCCGTCGAGCCACATGGCCACGGGGCTCGTCGCGACGCCGTCGTCGGTCGCGTGCATGCCGTTGGACGTGCCGTAGGCGGGGAAGCTCGCGTCGAAGTTCACGGAGGCGCGGTGCGCGACGTCGAGCGCGGCGTCGACGACGATCGCCGTGCAGGACTGCGTGCTGAGGTCGATGCCCAGGTAGTACCTGGCGTCGCCGCCGGACGGCGCCGACGCGCCGAGGCGCGGGCGGCGCGGCGCGACGAGACACTCGGTCGCCGGGATGAGCGCGAGGAGCGCGATCGCCGCCATCGTCCGGGCGCGAGCTGCCATCGGTCCTTGAGCCGCCAGTCTCTTGTGGCAGAATTCGGTTCGGCGAGCGCCGGCCTGCGCCGCAGGCTGCGCGAAGATTTTCCGAGGCGCCCGGCGCCTCCCGCGTCGGCGCGACCCTTAGCCCGGCGCCTAGAGCTCGCCGGCGCCCGCGAGGCCGCCGTTCGCGAGGCCGGCGAGCGCGCTCGGGTCCATGCCCATCTGCTCGAAGAGCTTCGCCGCCTCGGCCATCTGCTCCTTCATCTTCTCCGGGTCCGCGAGGGCCTCCATGCCTGCGGGGCGCGCGCCGTCGCGGGCGCCCGGCGCGGAAATTGGGCGCCGGCGGCGCGCCCGGGATCTTGGCCAGCGCGGCCGCGTCGAAGTTGCCCGAGCCGTCGAAGAGGCCCTTCGCGGCCTCGAGGATGGCGTCGCCGCCGCCCGGTGCGCCGCCGGGGATGAGCTGGGCCATGGCGTCGGCCATGTTCTTCTGGAAGCCCTCCGGGTCGCTCATCATCATCTCCATCTGCTTGCCGAACTCTTTCCCGAACTCGGACCCCGCGTCCTTGAACGCGTCCATGCCCTGCTTCATGACGGCCTTGAGCGCCGCCGGGTCCTGGAAGGCCTCGCTGTTGAGGAGCTCCTCGACCTGGTCGCCGACGCCGGGCATGGCCTTGAGGAGCGGGTTGTTCGAGATCGTCTCGCGGAGGAGCTGCGGGTCGTCCATGATCGCCCGCATCTCGTCGCTCTCCATGAGCTGGTCCCAGAACTCGCCCATGCCCGCGAACATGTCGCCGGCGCCGCCGGACCCGAGGCCCGCGAGCGGGTTCGCGCCGCCGTCCTGGAGCGACGCCGCGAGCTGGCTGAGCTTGCCAAAGTCGGAACCGTCCGCGGCCTCGCTCGCCTCGTCGAGCCGGATCTTCCCGATCTTCTTCTCGTCCTTGTTCCGGTTCCGGTTCACCCAGGGATTCTGCGCCGACGCGCACGCGACAAAAGCCGCGACGCCGAGGAATCGGCGAACCTGCGCGGGCGCGGCGGTCGCGCGTCCGTCCGCGCCTCACGATCGAACGCGCGGCGCCTGCGTAGGCTCCGGAGGCTCGAGCCGAGCGACGGCACCCGCCTGCGCAGGCGCCCATTCGTCGACGCTGCGGGCGCGCCATGCTGCAATCGGGCGAGTAGCTCTAGCTCGAGTCCTTCTTGATCCAGGATCAGTTCTGCAACATGCCCGAGCTTTTTTTACGCGTGGAGGCTGCGCGGCGGACGCGGGATCTCGCGACGGCATCACGAGGTGGGCCAGCGCACGTGGTGTGCTACTGCGCAGGCGCGGGAAGCGCCGGCTACGTTCCTTCGCCCATCACTGGCACGCGCAGGCGCTCCGCGTCCGCGGCACGGCCTCGGACTCGGATCTGGCCTCTCGGCCGCGGCCCAGCATCGGTGTAGATCGAAGTAGGGCCGCCGTAAGTACGGTGCCCGTATCCCGCGCGCCTCGAGCCGACCTGAGCTGCTGGCGTGAACTTCTCTGATTTTCGGCGATGTTGAAGTCTGGTGAAGTCTTGTTGAAGTAGCTTTGTAGGGCATGCCGCCATAGTTTGTGCGCGCGCATCATGCCGCCCAAGCCGCGCCGGCGCAAGCCTGCGACGTCGCAGCACGAGACGGCTGCACCGGCGCTTGCGCCGCCGGAGAAGCCGCCCTGCTGCCGCACGCAGGTCATCCTCGTCGCGGCCGCCGTCGTCGCGCTGGCCGTCGCCACGCTCGTCCACGACGTCGACCCCATCGCGCCGCTGCCAAGCACGGCGGCCCAGCTGGCGTTCGCGCGGCGCGCGGGCGTGGAGCCGCTCACGGTCGTGCGGAGCACGGCGAAGGGCCTCGGCGTCTTCTACGCCGGCGACGCCGACCTGCCCGCGGGCGCCGCCGTCGGCGTGTTCCGCGCTTTACTCGTCGCGCCGGCGGAGCTCGCCGCGTGGCGCGCCGACGGCACGGTCGACTGGGACTTCTGGCGGCGCTACGCCGTGACCGTCGCGGAGGACGGCGGCGGCGGGTCCTACGTCGCGCTGCCCGTCGGCGAGCTCACGGGCCTCGACGCGCCGACGTGGTGGCGCCAGGGGCCCCTCGACGCGGCCGCGGTCGCGGCGGCGCGGGGCGCGCTGCGCCGGCGCGCGCTCGTCGACTGGCGGCGCCTCGCGGGCGGGCCGGACGGGCCCGCGCTGCCCACGGGCCACCTGCTCAACGAGCCGTCGCCGGGCGAGGACGAGGCCGTCGGCCACCTCGCGGGCAGCGGCTGCGCGGCCTTCGGCGGCGGCGCCGTCTGCGGCGCGGCGCTCGTCGCCGTGACGCGCCGCGCCGCGCGGCCGGGCGACGAGCTCACGTGGTGCTACGGCGCGCGCTACGCGCGGGACTACGCCGCGGCGCCGGCCTGCCTCGACGACGCCGCGCGCGAGCCCCCGGCGTAAGCTCGCACACAGCGTCGTCCGACCGGGCCGGGTGGTCGGTCGGTGAGCTTACACTTTGCTGCTTGACGGCGCGGACGGCCGGGCCGGGATCGGTCGGCGAGCTTAAAACGCTGTGCTTGCTTGGCGGCAAGTGCAGCAAAGCTCTTCTGGCAAAAAAATCATCGGCGATGCAGCTTCCCGTGCTCCCCACGGGCGACGCGGCGCCGCTGCCCGTGGACCTCACCGGCGGGTCCGATTTGCCGCACAAGCACGCGTCGCCGCCGAACCCGCGGAAGCAGAAGCGGGATCGGTCGCGGAGCAAGCGCCGCGGTAAGCTGACGCAGGCGCAGCGCGACGCCCTGGGCCTCGACGAGCGCTGGGACCGCTTCTACGCGCAGAAGGGCGTGCGCTTCTACAAGGACCGCCACTGGCTGCGGCGCGAGCTGCTCGAGCTCATGCCGCCGGCCGTGCGCGACGACCCCATGCGGTGGTGCGCGCCGTTGGCGAGCGACGGGACGGGCGTCGCCGTCGACGTCGTGCCGGCGACCAACGAGCTCGCGCGCATGACCGTGGGCCTCGAGGCGGGCTGCGGCTGCGGGAGCGCGGCGTTCCCGCTGCTGCGGGCCAACGACGACGTCTTCGTGCTCGCGACGGACTTCTCCGCGGAGGCGATCCGCCTGTTGAAGTCGCGCGACGAATACGAGAACCAGCTGAGCTCGTCGACGCGGCGCATCCACGCCTGGGTGAGCGACGTCGCGGCGCCGCCGGGCGACGCGCGCTGGGCCGCCGTCGAGGCGCTCGCGGACGCGCTCGGCGGCCTCCACTTTCTGACGTTCGTCTTCGTGCTCTCGGCGTTGGAGGCGGCGCAGATGGTGGCGGCCGTGCGCCGCGCGGCGCGCCTGCTGCGGCCCGGGGGGCTGCTGTTCTTCCGGGACTACGGCGCGGGCGACCTCGCGCAGCGGCGCCTCGACGACCGGGGCCAGACGGACGGCGCGGGCACGTACGAGCGCGGCGAGGGCACGCTCGCGCGCTACTTCTCGCTGGAGGAGGTCGGCGACCTCTTCCCTCCGGCGCTCTTCGACCGCGTCGAGCTCCGCCACGTCGAGCGCGACATCACGAACCGCGCGCAGGGCGTGACGATGAACCGGCGCTGGGTCCAGGCCAAGTTCGCGCGGAGAGGCGCGCCGCCGTGCTTCGAGCCCGTCGCCGGCGCGCCGCCGCTCGCGGAGACGGGCGCGGCGCGCCGCCGCGGCGCGCCCCGGAGCTCGAGCCCGGTCCGCGGCGCGGACGACGGCGGCGACGACGCGCACTGCGGCGACCTCGCGCCGGAGTGCGGCTGCTTCGCGTCGCTGGGCTTCGACTAAATACGCGTTAGTTCACGGGCGGCGTGCCCACGGTGCCCATGCCGAGGGAGTTCATCTGGAGGTGGCCGAGGGACTGGGAGTGGCCGCCGCGGTCGAGGGACGCGGTCGAGCCGAGGGTCGTCGCCGCCGCGGACATGGACTTGCGGAGCTGGGACTGGCCCATCTCGTAGCGCATGGTGTAGCGCATCGGCCGGAGCACCTCGGACTCGTAGTAGCGCGTGAACGCCGCGCGGCTCGTCGCCTGGGCAGCAAAAGGGTGATTCAACGTCGCTTCAACGTGAGTGTTCCGCGCGCGCGCGTTCCGGAAAACACATCCACGCTTCGAGACCGTTCCGAGAGATGATCGCTCGTCCAAAAATCAGCCGAAACGAGTGGAAAACGGCCGAGCTATGAGCCTTTGAAGTTGGGAATTTCGCTCTCTTGTGCCGCGCGGCTCGTCGCCTTGACGCCCGGCTTCCGGAAGCCGAGGCGCGGGTACATGGACGACAGGTGGCGCAGCGGGTTCGGGTTCAGCGACAGGTGGCAGAGGCCGTCGTCCGTGGGCTCCTTGCCTAAGAGCTTCACGGGCGCGAGGACGGAGTGCGCACTGAGCCGCCGGTTGCCGACGAGGTTCCAGAGCTTCTTGCTCTCCTTCTCCTCGCGCGTGCCCGGCTTGCCCGCGCCGGGCAGGAGCGCCGTGACGCGGTGCAGGTTCTTCTCGTGCGCCTGGAGGGACGCCTCCTTCGACCGGAGCACGGCCGCCTGCCACGCTTTGGTCTTTTTGAGCCAGAGCTCGCGCATCATCGCGAGCTGGAAGTAGGTGTAGGCCGGCGCGTCCCCGAAATCGTCGCGCGACGCCTCGGACGCGCGGTCGTCCTCGAGGCCCGGGCCCGGCGACACGGACGCGCGCCGCTTCATCGACTCCGAGTAGACCTCCTCGCGCTGGCGGATCACGAAGTTCGACTTGATGGACCCCTTGAGCTTGCCCTCGGCGAACTCCTTGGCCAGGTCGTTGTAGATGCGCAGCTTGTGCGCGCTCGACAGCGTGCAGCCCGGCAGCGACACCTCGACGCGCGGCACGCAGAGCGGCCACTTGGCGCCCGCGGAGTTCTTGGTCATGTTGTTCCGCAAATAGTTCCCCTCGAGGAGCAGGTTGTGGCCCTCGCGCTTGAGGAACCGGTCCTTGAGCCCCGTCGTCGCGCAGGAGATCTCCCGCAGGAGCCGCTGGTCCTCCGCGAGGTCGAAGTCGTCGCCCTCCAGGTTGCGCACGAGACTGTCGGCGTGGCGGCCGCTGACGTGGCCGATCTGCAGCTCGTGGTCCACGGTGCTCGACGTCTTGATGCTGTCCATGCTCGGCTTGCGCTCCAGCGGGGTGCCCATGGCCGACGAGGCCCGGGCGGAGAGCGCGCCGGCGCTGGCGGCAGCCTCCGGTGCCGAGGATACATCTCGGGTGTTGAGCTGCATGTTGCCGGGCCTCAAAACCTCTCTCGCACGTCGCGCCGAGGTGGGCCGAGGCGTGCGTGCCGGCAGCCGCTCCCCAGCCGGCTTCGACCTCATGGCGCAGGTCTGGTGTGTCTACACGGTGCGCGCCTCGTCAACCCTTCCCCCGCCGGCGCGGAGAAGCGGACGACCCCCCCCCCCCCCCCGCAGGTCCAGGGCCAGCGCGGCGAGTGCGAGTCCGAGCCCAACGCCTTCGTCGTCGACTGCGAGGACGCCGACGCGCCGACGCTCGACGAGCTGCGGCGGTCCTGCGCCTTCGCCGGCGGCGGCGGCGACTGGCGCTGGCGCGTCCGCGAGCGCGACGCGCTCTTCGGCTATTGCTGGCGCGACGTCGTGGACGCGCGCGAGCCCGTGGCCGCGGTGCCGAGCGCCGGCGACTTCGGCGAGACCGCGCTCGTCGTCCACGCGCGCGTCCTCGACGTGTCGCCCGCGGCGCTCGAGCGGCGGCGGCGGAAGCCGCCGCGGCTCCGGAGCCGCGCGCCCGCTTCACGGGGCCCCGCCGCGCCCGCGCGCGCCGCCGCGCGCGCGGGCGCCTTCGCCGACGACGCGCCGGCGTCCGTCGACGCCTTCTACGACGACACGCCGGCGTCCGTCGACGCCTTCTACGACGACGACGGCGACGAGCTCGACTGCAAGCGCGGCGACGGCGACGACGGCGGCTTCGGATACGCGCCCGCCGCGGCCGCGAAGCCGCCGCCGCGGCGGCCGCCGCCGACGCGGTCGCCGCCGCCGCCCGCGCGCCTGAGCCCGCCGCCCGCGGACCGGCGGACGCCGCCGCGGGAGCCCGCGCCGGACCTCATGGCGGGCATGGCCGCGGCGCCGCCGCCGGCGCCGCCGCCGGCGCCGCCGCCGAAGCCCGAGAAGAAGCCCGCGTCGCAGCACCTCGACAAGGCGGGCGTCGAGAAGCTCGTGCGCGAGGGCAAGATGGCCTGGGACCCCGTCGACGAGCGCTACGTCGCCGTCGAGAGCCGCGCGCCCGCGGAGCGGCGGTCGTCGATCGTCGGCATCACGCTCGACGGGCCCCTGAACACGGCGGGCAAGGCGGCCCACGTCGCGTCGGCCATGCGCGAGCGCCGCGCGTCCATGGTCGCCAACCAGGCGGCGGCGAAGGAGGCCCTCCGGGAGCGCGCGGCGGCGAAGGCGTCCGAGGAGGCGGCCTTCGACGATCTCCACGTCACGCTCGGCCCGCTGTTGAAGGCGTGGAGCGAGGACCACGGCAAGAAGAAGAACGTGCGCGCGCTCCTCGCGGGCATGGACAAGGTCATGTGGCCCGAGTCGAACTGGCAGCCCATCTCCATCGGCGATCTGTTGGATCCGAAGAAGGTCAAGCGCGCCTACTACAAGGCGAGCCGCTTCGTCCACCCGGACAAGCTCGTCAACCTCACGACGGAGCAGAAGTTCATCGGCAAGCGCGTCTTCGACGCGCTCTCCCAGGCCTACGCCGACTTCGAGAACGGCAACCACGCCTAGGTCGGGCCGGGGGCTCCTTAAAACCGCATTTTATCGTAGTATCGCGGGCGGCGCGTAGGTCCGGCCCTTCTGGACCTTCCGCCGGCCCGCGAAGGGGCCCCGGTCGTCGGGCGCGTGGCACCGCCGCGAGTTGCCCGCGAAGCAGCCCTTGTCGTCGCGCCACCTACGCGTCGGTGGCGGTGTTTCCCGGCCGATCTCCCCCGGACGTCGCCGCGGCCGCGGGACGCCGCGCGCCGCTGCCAGGTGCCGCAGCGCTTCTTCCCGCCGCTCCGTTCGCAGCAGTGGTCGCGGCACGCGCGCTCCGACGCCACGCCGGCGACGCGGTCGCCGAGGCCGAAGCACTGGCCCGCGAGCGACTCCGGGCGCCAGCCGTCGTCGCCGCACGCGCGCGCCCGGTCGCCGAGCTGCTCGCCGCGCCAGAGCTTCGGCGGCGACGCCTCGCACCAGGCCGCGGGCCCGTCCTTCTCCATGCCGATGCGCACGTCGGCGCCGTGGGAGCAGCCGTCGCCTACCGAGGTCCCGGTCGAAAGCCCCCGGGCGTCGTCGCGGGACGCCGGCCGTCGCCGTCGCGGTACTGCCAGCTCACGCAGACCGCGGACCGGCAGCACGCGGCCTCGCAGGCCGACGCCGACGCCTCGGGCGGCCGCGACGGCCGCATGTGGGCGCCGCCGGGGCAGGGGCCCAGCAGCTCCGTGGCCTGCCAGGTGCAGTTCGATCCGCCCGCGCGCTCGCGCACGTAGCGCGCGACGGCGGCGCCGTGGCTGCTGGCGCACGCGCACGGCGCGACGGCGAGGAGCGTAACAATCGCGTATTGACCTGAGATCGAGGCTCGGAGAGCGCCCATATGCATCGACGAGGCAGCCCAGACGATGGTGCCGTCAAGAAGCAGCCCGGGATCAAGTTCAGCCCGGGCAGCGCCGCCGCGCGCGCCGCGCCTCGGGCCATGGCCAAGGACGGGGGCGGGTTCGACTTCTCGGCGATCAACGGGTCCATGGCCAAGCAGCTCGTCAAGGACATGCTCGCCGCCTTCGACGCGGACACGAACCGCAAGCGCCTGGCCAAGGCCATCCTCGCCGCGCGCGACGACACGGACGCCCTCATGCTCAAGGTGCTGCCCCTGGCGACGGCCATCGCGTCCGAGGCCCTGGGGCGCTGGGGCATCGAGGAGGACAGCGAGGGCAACGCCTTCGTCGAGGTCATGAACGCGCTCGCGAAGCTCGCTCCCGCGGACGAGTTCCTGAGCTACGACATCTACGTGCTCAAGTGCAAGTTCATGCCCTTCCCGCCCGTGAACCGCGCGCCGCCGCCGGGCAAGGCGCGGCAGACGCGGCCGAAGAAGCCGTCCCTCGACGACGAGAGCGCGGTCTCGGGGCTCTCGAGGTGACGTAAGGCGCGCGCGCCGGGGGTGCTTGTGGAGCGGCGGCGCGCCGGGGGCGACACTCGCGTTTCGTGGTCGCGACCGCCCGTCGGCGGAAGAGAACGTCGTCGCGGGATCGTCGGTGTGTCTTGGGTATGATTACTTTCTTCAACGAAAGTGCAATTTATGATGTTGAATTAATTAAGAACGCCGTACGGTCGACGACGACGGGCAGCACGGCGGCATGGCCGACGACGAGCTGCTCGCGCTGGATTATTTGCTCGACGCCGACGCGTGCTGCCTCGACCTCGACGCCGACGCGTGCTGCCTCGACCTCGACGACGACGACGCATTGCTCGCGGCGGCGGGCGGCCTGCCCGACCTCGCGGACGACGGCGCGAGCCCGAGCGCGACGGACGACGCGAGCTCGAGCTCCGGCGCGAGCACCAAGCGGCAGGGCGTCGAAGGCGCGCCGGCGGGCGCCGAAGCGCGCGGCGCGAGGCCCTGGGGCCGCGACTCGCCGTTCCTGCCCGCCGAGGACGTCGCCATCTGGGAGTTCGCCTACGACGAGGGCGGCGCGCCCGCGGTCGAGCACCGCCAGCGGCACGACCCCGGCGGCCAGCTCACGTGGGCCAAGGCGCTCGCGGACGGCAAATTCTCGCGCCGCGGCGCCGCGGTGCGCAACGACGCCGCGGGGCGGAAGATGCTCCGGAACCGCCTGGCCTACCTGAAGAAGCGGCGCGACGCGGACCCGGAGGGCTTCGAGGCGGCGCTCGACGACGCGCGCGCGGCCCGGGACGCGCTCCGGGACGGGGCGAGGCCGGACCTCTCGGAGAGCGGCGCGCCTCCCGCGGCGGACGCGTGCGTGCTGGCCCTGTTCGCGTGCGGCGCGCCCGGGGACCTGGACCACCGGCCGGCGACCGCGCTCTTCACGCGGAACGGGGCCTGGCTCTGCTTCTTCTGGGTCTGCCTCGGCCTCTACTACGTCTTGCGGTCCACCGACGTGCCGTTGCCGGGGATGCTGTGGCAAATCATGCTCCTGCTGACGGTCCTCGGCCTCGTTCGTAGCGTCGCTGTGTTGGCGTGGCTGGCCTACCTGCGCCTGCGCAACGGCCGGCCGGAGGAGAAGTCACTACGGTAACGTGTGGTGTGTTGCTTAGCCTGAGGGGCGCGCGCGGTTCGCGCGGCCAGCCTTGGTGTGCCGCACAGCGTCCACGCCGTCGCCCGCAGCCGCAGCAGCCTGACAAAGCCTCTGGCAGGGGAAAACCGCACAGGCCACCTCTGTGTGCTTCACCTTGCCGCCGCCAACGAGCACGAGTCGGAGAGCGCTCATTTGAAAATGGCGGCCCTCGCACAGACGCGCGCGCCCAGCGTCCACGCATCACGCCATCGCACATTCGCCGCACCCGCCAACGCCACCGCACGCTGCGTGCGCCACGCGCGCTGCGCTCGACGCGCGCGAAACGCCGCCGTTCGCGCCGCAATTCAAACGCACCCAACGACCCAAACTCCACTCGGGTCGGACGACCGCCCGCGCGCACCACCGCCTCGCACCGGCGCGCCACCACGTGGCCTCGCGCCGCGCGACGCGGTCAAACGCGCGCGCGACATTCAAAGCGAGCGACGCCTCCCCGCCGCGCCGACCGCCCGCCGCTCCGCAGGCCCCTCAGCGAGCGCGACCGCACGATGTCCGCGGACGACGACATGCAGGTCGTGAAGCGCAACGGCAAGAAGGAGACCGTGCGCTACGACAAGATCACGAGCCGCATCAAGAAGCTCTGCTACGGCCTCGACGCCAAGTACATCAAGCCGAACCAGATCACGCAGAAGGTGATCCAGGGCGTCTACGACGGCGTGACGACGCACGAGCTCGACGAGCTCGCGGCCCAGACGACGGCCTACATGGCGACGCAGCACCCCGACTTCTCCGTGCTCGCCGCGCGCATCTCCGTGTCGAACCTCCACAAGTCGACGGACAAGACGTTCTCCGACGTCGTCGAGAAGCTCCACAAGCACGTGCACCCCAAGACGAAGAAGCCCGCGGCGCTCATCTCCGACGAGACCTACGCCACGGTGCAGAAGCACAAGGACGCGATCAACGCGGCCATCGTCTACGACCGCGACTTCGAGTACGACTACTTCGGCTTCAAGACGCTCGAGCGGAGCTACCTCATGCGCCTCGACGGCGCGATCGCGGAGCGGCCCCAGCACATGATCATGCGCGTCGCGCTGGGCATCCACGGCGACGACCTCGCGGGCGCGCTGGAGACCTACGAGATGATGTCGCAGAAGATGTTCACGCACGCGACGCCGACGCTCTTCAACGCCGGCACGCCGCGCCCCCAGCTGTCGTCGTGCTTCCTGTTGGCCATGAAGGAGGACTCCATCGAGGGCATCTACGACACGCTCAAGCGCTGCGCGGCCATCTCCAAGTACGCGGGCGGCATCGGCCTGTCGGTGCACAACATCCGCGCGACGGATTCGTACATCCGCGGGTCGAACGGCACGTCGAACGGCATCGTGCCCATGCTCCGCGTCTACAACGACACGGCGCGCTACGTGGACCAGGGCGGCGGCAAGCGCAAGGGCTCCTTCGCCATCTACCTCGAGCCCTGGCACGCGGACATCGAGACGTGGCTCGACCTCAAGAAGAACCACGGCAACGAGCTCGAGCGCGCGCGCGACCTCTTCTACGGCCTCTGGATCCCGGATCTGTTCATGAAGCGCGTCGAGGCCAACGGGTCCTGGTCCCTCATGTGCCCCAACGAGTGCCCGGGCCTCGCGGACTGCCACGGCGCGGAGTTCGAGGCGCTCTACGAGCGCTACGAGGCCGAGGGCCGCGCGCGCAAGGCCATCCCCGCGCAGCAGCTCTGGTTCGCCATCCTCGACAGCCAGGTCGAGACGGGCACGCCCTACATGCTCTACAAGGACGCCTGCAACGGCAAGTCGAACCAGAAGCACCTGGGGACGATCAAGTCGTCGAACCTGTGCACGGAGATCGTCGAGTACACGGCGCCCGACGAGATCGCGGTCTGCAACCTCGCGTCCATCAACCTCACGGCCCACGTCGAGGGCTCCGGCGACGCCGCGACCTTCGACTTCGCCAAGCTCAAGCGCACGGCCTACGTCGTCACGAAGAACCTGAACAAGGTCATCGACGTCAACTACTACCCCGTGGAGGAGGCCAAGTCGTCGAACCTCAAGCACCGGCCCATCGGCATCGGCGTCCAGGGCATGGCCGACGCTCTGGTGAAGCTGCGGTACCCCTACGAGTCCGACGACGCGAAGCGGATCAACAAGGACGTCTTCGAGACCATCTACTTCGGCGCCATGGAGGCGTCCATCGACCTCGCCCGGGAGCTCGGGCCCTACGACTCCTACGAAGGGTCGCCGACGTCCCAGGGCCTCTTCCAGTTCGACCTCTGGAACGTGAAGCCGTCGGACCGCTGGGACTGGGAGGGGCTGCGCGCGCGCCTCGGCGAGCACGGCTGCCGCAACTCGCTCCTCCTCGCGCCCATGCCCACGGCGTCGACGGCGCAGATCCTCGGCAACAACGAGTCCTTCGAGCCCTTCACGTCGAACATGTACACGCGGCGCGTGCTCGCGGGCGAGTTCGCCGTCGTCAACAAGTACCTCCTCCAGGACCTCATCGCGCGGGGCCTGTGGACGTCGGAGATCCGGAACCAGATCATCGCCGACAAGGGCTCCGTCCAGGGCGTCGCGGCCATCCCCGACGACCTCAAGGCGCTCTACAAGACGACGTGGGAGATCAAGCAGAAGTGCGTCCTCGACATGTCCGCGGACCGCGGCGCGTTCATCTGCCAGTCCCAGTCCCTGAACCTCCACATCGCGGACCCGAACCCGGGCAAGCTCACGTCCATGCACTTCTACGCCTGGAAGAAGGGCCTCAAGACGGGCATGTACTACCTCCGCACGCGGCCCAAGGCCGACGCCATCGCCTTCACCGTGGACCAGGCCATGGCGGCCAAGAGCCGCGGCGGCGCCGCGCTCAAGCCCGCCAACGGCCAGCAGGAGGAGGAGCACGAGTGCCTCTCCTGCGGCGCCTAGGCGCCGCGACTCCGCCCCGGCGCGAGACGCCCGCGACCCCCGCGACAAGCGCGGGGCACGCCGAGGAATCCCCCCCCACCCAAGCCCTAACCTCCGTCGCACCTTCCGGGTCGAGGCCGATGTCGGCCCGCGCGACGCCCGGCGGCCGCGCCGCGCTGGACGCCCAGTTTTTTTTGTGCTCGTTGCCGTCAAGAATTTAGTCGTCGCTGAAAAACTCCACTCTTGCTGCCCGAGAGCGCGAGCCGCCGCGCCGTCGCCGCGCGCACCGGCGAGCCACAGCACGCAATCATGGCATCCTTCGGCGCTGGGAGCGCCGCCGCTCCTGCCTTCGACGGCGAGCGGCTCATCCTCGTGGGCACCTACGGCCAGGACCTCGGCTTCGTCCAGGGCCAGGGCGCCGGCGTCTACGCCTTCCGCCTCGACGGCGCCGGCGAGTTCGCGCCGGCCATGTTCCAGAACCGGCCGCTGCTGCCGTCGAGCGCCGTGGGCCTCAACCCGAGCTACCTCTGCGCGTCGCCGGCGTTCAAACACGTCGTCTACGTCACGGACGAGCGCGCGGACCTGCCGCGCGGCGGCCGCGTGACCGCCGCGCGCGTCGACCTCGACGCCGCGGGCGGCTCGCCGACGGCGACGGCGCTCGGCGCGCCGCTCGCCTGCGGCGCGACGTCGACGTGCCACGTGAGCGCGACGGCGACGGCCGTCTTCGTCGCTAATTACTGCGGCGGCGGCGCCTCGACGACGGGCAGCGCCGCGGCCTTCCGCGTCGACGGCGCGACGGGCGCGCTCGTCGGGACGGCCGGCGCCGCGTCCGACGCCGCGCGGCTGACGGCCCTGCCGCCGGCCGGGGGGCCGGCCTTCCCGCGCGCGGACGCGGGCGCGTCGGCCGAGCGGCAGGACACGGGCCACGCGCACATGGTGTTGCTATCGAAGGACGAGTCCGCCGTGCTGTGCCCGGACCTCGGCGCGGACGCCGTCTACCGCGTCGACGCGGCCGCGGGCGCCGCGGAGCTCTGCTGTGTTTTAGCGGCCGGCGACGGCCCGCGCCACGCCGCGTGGCACCCGACGCTCGACGTGCTCTACGTGCTCTGCGAGCTCTCGTCCGTGCTCCGCGCGTTCCGCGTCGACGGCTCCGGCCGCGCGCTCGGCGACGGCGCGCCCTTCTCCAGCGCGCGCGCGCTGCCGGACCCGTGCTACCCGGCCGGCGGCGGCCCGCCGGCGAGCCCGCCGTCGACGTGCGCGGCGCTCGTCGTGCACCCGTCGGGCCGGTTCGCCTTCTGCTCGAACCGCGCCGTCGGCGTCGACGGCCTCGTGACGCGCTTCGACCTCGACGCCGCGGGCGCGCCGGACGCGGCCGTCCACCTCTCGTCGGGCGGTTTGACGCCGCGCGAGCTCGCCTTCGCCGGGCCGAGCGGCGAGCTCCTCCTCGTCGCGAACCAGGACGACAACGCCATCACCGCCTACGCCGTCGACGCCGACTCCGGCGCGCTCTCGAAGCGGGGCGCGACGCGGTGCCCGACGCCCGTCTGCCTCCTCGACCTCGGCCCGGCGGCCTTCGCCTTCGCCGACGCGGCGCCCTAGGTAGCAGGGCCCGTAGCGCCGTCGAAGCGGCGTCGCGTGTACACTGCGGGATGTCGCCGGGGCGAGAAGAGTGTCTCGAGCGATATGATTGGCCAGTCCCAATTCACCGAAAAACGTTGCTCCCTGGCGAAAGAACAAACCACAGGCAGCCCGCGCCACCGACGTCGACCATGCTCAAGAAGGAGCGCTCCGGGAGGGGCATCGTGAACAAGGGCAAGGACCTCGACCGCCCGTCCATCGCCGAGGAGACGAAGAACCACGTCGCCGACTCGTTCCACGTCATCAAGAAGCACGGCTACCTCGAGAAGCTGAGCCGGGGCGCCATGGCCGGCTACCAGAAGCGCTACTTCGTGCTCAGCGGCCCCTACCTCAAGTACTACAAGACAGACCAGCGCAAGGAGCTGTTAGCCGCCGTCGACGTGCGGCCCGTGCTCCTCGAGGTCGGCAGCGACGCGCGCATGAAGGCCAAAACGCTCTCGCTCCGGCTGCCGCACGAGGACGCGCGCTTCGTGCTCCGCGCGGAGAGCCCCAAGGACCGCGACGCCTGGCTCCGGGCCATCGCCGAGGTCCAGGTCGAGGCGAAGCGCGACTCGAGTGCGACCTGGGCCGACAGCGACAGCCTCAAGATCGTCGCCGGCGGGGCCGAGGGCGCGAAGGCGGACGCGCTCCTCGCGGCCGCGCGGGCCCGGGGCCGCGCGGACCTCGAGAGCCCCCGGGCCTCCGAGGCGCGCGCGTCGACCTTCGACGGCCGCCACGTGTCGTCGCTGACGGCCGCGTCCGTCGTGCCCGTCGCGTCTTCGTGCGACACGTCGCTCCTCACGTCCGTCGCGACGGCGCCCGCGGGCCGCGCCAGCGCCGCCGAGGCCGCGGCCGCCGAGCCCATCGACCTCCGCGACTCCCTCTCCCGCGAGCGGTCCTACTCCGCCAAGACAGCGGACGGCAAGGCGCCGCCCGCCGCGCCGGCGACGCCGCCGCCCGCGGCCCTCGGCCCGCCCTGCCTCTCCTTCTTCGGCTGCTAGGGCGCGAAGCTAAGTCCCCCTGTGCACGTTGGCTGGGTTGGCTCCGACCCTTCGGGGGAACCGGGGGCCTGGTAGAGGTAAGATGAGTGCAAGGAGCTCTCGATTCTGCGAGCTGTTGTGGGTCGCGCAACGTGAAGCAACGTCGACATGTTGATAAGTAGAAATAAATGTAAGGTAGTTTGCGCTCGTTCGGACGACAAGATATCGGATCGGACGGTGGATAAAAGGCGTCGAAGCTCGAAGAGCATGGACGAGTTTTCAGCGGAGATCGTGCCAGAGCGCAGCCCCATCCACAGTAGCAGCTACCATGCCATTGGCTTTATGCTCCGCATGCATCACGCGGACGCACCGGTGAAAACGCGACGTCCGGGCGATTGCGAGGCGACTCAAACGGGGGGGATCAATGGCTCGGAAGCGACGCGCAGCCCCCTCGCGACCCCATAAAGCTAGTTTCAGAGCCCTCGCAGCGTCGGGAATCGTTCATCAACAGCCCCGTTGCGTCCGGTCGCAAGGGCTTGTTGCAGAGCTTCGACATCGTCGAACTCTCCTGGTCGGGCTCGGACGCCGCGGCGCATCCCGTCGACTGGCGTCACCCATGCGCAGCGACAACACCCCGTGGGGAAGAACGCCGCCGCGGACTCATCCCTCGCCCGATGGAGGACGGTTCCGTGACAGTCCCACGAGGTGGGACCGACCTCGCGACCCACCGGCGCCGGATCAGGTGGCCCGAGGGGCGAGGCTGCCCCCGCGCGACGTGACGATGTTGGTCCCACCTCGTGAGAGCGCAACACTCACACATTCGACATGTGTGCGCAGGCGACGGTCGTGGTCTCACGAGGTGGGACCGACCTCCAAACCCCGAACAGGGCTGCTTTAGACGCGCCCATCCCGCAAGACCTAATCGCGCTGCGACGGCAATAACGAAGGAAGCAAGATGTTGGACATTCAATATCTCTTCAGCGTTCATCATCGATTTTTTCGGACAAAGGGTTACGCGACCCACAGCTGTGAGTGATATGGTTGCGCCCGAGCCGTGCGAATCGCGCCTGAGCTGTTAGTGTCGCATCGCTGCGCCTGAGCCGTGCGAATCGCTGCGCGCCCGGAGCTGTAGGAGCTTCGCGCCGGAGTGAGTGCATGGTGCGCGGCGCGCGCGCCGCCGCGCTGTGCGTCGCGGCGGCCGCCGCCGCCCGGTGGTGCGCCTTCGTGCTCGCGCCTCTGCCCGTGGGCGAGCCCGCGCGGCCCCTCGACGACGGCGCCTACGACCTCGTCGACGTCGCCGCGCCCGTCGCCGCGGGCTGGCGGCTCAGAGTCCTCGCGGGCCTCTTCCGCGTCGACGCGCTCTACCCGGCGCTCGCGCGGTTCCTGCTCAACGCGAACGGCGTGGACCGCGTGCGGTCGCTCGCGCGCGCCGTGCCCGAGCGCGTGCCGTCGCGGCCGCTGCCGCTCGTGCGCCTCGGCGCCGCCGAGTACGAGCGGCAGGTCGCCGCGGCGGCGGCCTGGTCGCCCGACGTCGCGCCGCGCGCGCCGCGGCGGCGCTGGTCCGTCGAGGACTACGCGCGCGCGTACCGGTCAGGGGCGACGACGCCGGCGGCCGTCGCCGAGGCGCTCCTCGCGGCGGTCCCGCGGCTCGAGGCGGCGCTCGGCCGCGTCTTCGCGCACTGCGACGCCGCGGCGGTGCGCGCGCAGGCCGCGGCGGCGACGCGGCGCCTCGCGGCCGGCGCGCCGCGGTCGGTTTTCGACGGCGTCCCCGTGGCCGTCAAGGACATGATCGCCGTCGCGGGCTTCCCCAAGTACTCGGGCGCGTTCCCTTCCGGCCGGGGCCCGGAGCCGCGCGACGACCCCGTCGTCGCGCGGCTCCGCGACGCCGGCGCGATCGTCGTCGGCGCGACGGTCATGACGGAGTTCGGCATCTCGCCGATCGGCTGGAACGCGCACTACGGCGGCGCGCGGAACCCGTGGGACGCGGACCGCTACGCCGGCGGCAGCTCGACGGGCAGCGCCGTCGCCGTCGCCGCGGGCCTGCTGCCCGTCGCCGTCGGGTTCGACGGCGGCGGGTCCGTGCGCGTGCCCGCCGCGCTCACGGGTTTGTACGGTCTCGCCGCCGGGTTCGCGCGCGTGCCGTTCCGCACGGAGGCGCCGTGCTCCATGACGCACGCGGGGCCCTTCGCGACGACGGCGCGCGACGCGGAGCTCGCGTCAGCGTCCTGCATCCGTGACAATTTCGAGAGATTTCGACCGGGAAAACGATGAAACATCGTTACCGACGCATGTGGTAGGCTCGTGTACGCTCTCATCTCCGCGCCGGCGGCCGACGGCGAGGGCACGCACACGACGACGACGCTCTACCGGCCGCCGCCCCCGTCCGGCGCGGAGCCGCCGCGGCGCATGCGCCTGGGCGTGCTCCGGGGCGCGATCGACGACAGCGAGCCCGACGTCCGGGACGCCGTCGAGGCCGCCCTGGCGGCGCTCGCGGAGGACCACGAGCTCGTCGACGTCGCGATCCCGCACCTGATGACGCTGTCCCTCGCCGGCGTCGCCCGCCTTTCCGGCCCCGCGGGACCGACGCGCCGCGCAGGTCGCTCGCGCACTCGAGA
>NW_008705581.1:331880-344861 GCF_000186865.1 Aureococcus anophagefferens
GTCGACGCGCCGCGGCCGCGCGTCTTCGCGAGCGAGTTCGACGCGCTCCTCGCGCCGTGACCGCGTATGTGGAGGCGGCTCGGGGCGCAGTCGGTCTCGCGCAGGAGCGTAGGCGCCGTTGAGACCTTAACGAACTAATCCTTACAAAACTTGGCTAGGTATCCGAGCGGCCCTGGCATATCTTGGCCGAGCGCAGCCCTGAAACTGTACCGGGAATCACGTTATTTCATCGCTGCGCGGCGCGGGCGATGATGTGCCGCAACCCAAACCGTGCGTGCTGACCTATTTTTTTTTTGTTGAACTTCAACTGCATAGGCCCGCGGCGGTTAACGCATGGCAGTTGGTCGGTTAACGCGCTGGCCGTTGGTCGTTGGTCTCATGGCTGCGGCTGCCGCGGGCGCGCCCGTCCCGCGGGGCCCGCTGGTCCTGCCCGTGCCCCTCGTGTTCCGCAACCCGGAGGCAGTACAATGGTACCATGCGATCAAGGCCATGGGGTGGCACCACGACCGGTTGTGCATGTGGATGGCGAATGCCCGAATGGAACTAGTGGAAGCGACAACTTTGCGGCTGGCGGCAGAGGCACGTGCCAAGCAGCTCCAGGACAATCTGGACAAGATAGAGAAGAAGAAGAAGGATGAGCAGAAGAAGAGGTACAACCAGAATAGAAATGTCAAACAAGCGTTGGATGGTGTGACCGGGAAATATGGCGACGAGGACGGCACCGAATTCATCGACCAGTCTCAGTGCTCTGAGGATCTGATCAAGTGGGTGAAAGCAATGATTGAGTGCACAACTGGTTATGGGCGGGAGCAGAGAAAGAAGCTGCTCAACGAGCTGTTCGAGAAGGCTTGGAACGGTCTGTATGCTCAAGAACGGCTGCTGGCCATGCAGATATCTCCGTCTAATTATTATTTTTGAGCGAGCTATGAGCAGCTCATCAGGCTGCCAGCAGCTCCATCGTGGACTTAGGCGAATTTCATGCGACGAATCTTTTGTTGCCTGCGACGAATTTCCCATCCGGCACTTATAGTAGGTCCTACCTACGAAGCGACCTTAGCCTTGGCGAGCTTCGCGCGGCGGGCCGCGCGAGGAAGGTCGGGGGGCGGCATCACGGGGGCCCAAAACTCAGCGACTGTTTTCGTGGGGGAGTAGAGGACATCCACAGAAGATGGCTTCGCCTTCTTTGGCTGGTGTTTGTTCCCCGAGGGTGAGGCCGGAGGCGTACGTCTAGAACCAACAGCAGAAGATTTCACAAGCGACTGCAGTTGTTCAAATGGCAAATCAACCCAATGCGTAGCTAGTGATAGAATCCGCGCATCAGCATCGTATTTCAGACACAAAGACGGAAGCTTCGGACGTCTACAAGACTTCGCTTTAACAGGTTCTCCATCGCCATCATCATCCCCGTCGTCATCGCGGCCGTCCTCCTCGTCGCCGCGGTCCTCTACCTCGTCCGCAAGCGCCGCGTCGCCGCGCGCCAGCCCCACCGCCAGACGTCCATGCCGACCATCGGCGGCGACGACGAGGCCGAGGTCGAGGCCTGAGGAGTCACGTTCCACCAAGCAAGCAGGCGCCCGGATGAGTATGAGAGGCTCCTCCGCCCGCCGACTCGGAGGCCCGCGTCGGGCACCAGACCCCGACGAGCTCCTCCACCAGAAGCTACCGCAGCGCGCTCCCCCCACCCGCCGCTCCCACCGCCGCGCGCGTCGTCGCCGCCGCCGCGGCTCCTCGTCGGAGGAGCCGCCGGGCGCCGACGCCTCGGTCGAGCAGCTCCCATCGCGCGCGTCGTCGCCGCGGCGGCGGCTCCTCGTCGGAGGAGCCGCCGGGCGCCGACGCGACGCCTCCTTGGCGAGCTCCCTCCCCCGCGCGTTCCGCCCGTAAGCTGCTGCACAGAACGGGGCCGGCTCCTCGCGGGGGATTACGCGCGCGGGCTTTGGTCGCGAGCGGCCTCACTTGCCCTGCTCGAGGCCCTTGATGTACGCCTGGGCGGCATCGAGGGTCGGGACCTCGTGGGTATACGTGCCCGTCAGCTCGTAGCCGCTGCCCGGCGCGGCGACGCCCGGCGCGTCCGGCCGCGCGCAGAGCCGCGCGCAGACGCTCACCGCCGCGACGGCCGCGGCCGCGGCGCCGGCCTGCAGGAGCGCCTCCCGGTCCGGGTCCGCGGCGCCGTTCGCCTCCGGCACGACGGACGACGCGAGCGCCGCGGCGAGCAAGGACCCGAAGACGCCGCACCGCGCGGTGCACTTGGCCGCGGCCGCGGCGGCCTTCTCGGGCACGAGGAGCTCCGGGCGCTTGGAGATCGTCGGCGGCGCGAGCGCGGGCGCCGCCGGCGCCTCCGCGGGCGCCGCCGGCGCCAGGCCGAGGCGGGCCATGGCCGCGACGACGTTGCGGCAGGGCAGGGAGTCTCGCTTCGCGCCGCAGCCGAGCTCCTCGTAGTCGCGGTTCAGACCTACGAGTTCGGCGGCGCCTCGGACGGCGCGGGCCACTCGACGAACCTCGGATGAGCTGGATCTCGTCGCACTTGGACCCGCCGGCAATGCTCTTGAGCGCATCCATGACGCTGCCCAAGTCCAGAAGGGCTCGTCCTGAAGGAAACTTGCTGCCGAATTGAAGTTCAAATTGAACCTCCCTTAGAGCTCGAGTACCCTAGGGCGCGGCGCCGTCGCCGCCGTCGTCCGGGTCGGCGGGGTCGAGGAGGCGGTGGATGAGATTCCGCCGCGCCTCCGGCGCGTCGCCGGCGCCGGCGGCGACGTTGACCTGGTAGGCCCCGCGGAGGCCCGTCGCCGTGCCCGTCACGGTCGCCGAGTCGATGACCATGGTGCTCTGGCGGCGCGCGCGCCGGAGCGCGGAGCGGTCGCCGGGCGCGCCCTCCGGCGCGTCGTCCTTGTACTCGCTGATGAAGGAGTCGAGCGTCGCGGAGACGACCAGGTTGAGCACGACGAGCACGCCGACGACGTACCAGGCGACGAAGAAGGCGCGCGCGGCCTTGGAGGTCACGGCGACGTAGCCCGACGCGAGCACGAACCAGTTGTTCACGATGAGGAGCTCGAAGAGGAGCACGAGCGCGGACGCGACGTCGTTGCAACTATTCGCGTAGTAGCCCACGCCCGCGGCGGTCGCGAAGTCCGGCGCCTTCTTCGCGATGGCGCGGAAGTGCGCGCTGTCTTCGTCGCGCGTGATCTTGCCGCCGAAGGCCGCGACGGCGACGGCCGCGAAGGCGAAGCCGATCCAGAGGAGCGCCGCGAAGAGCGTCCGCGCCTTGGGCAGCACGCGGCGGAGCGCCGCGGCGACCTTGTGGAACGCGGGGACGCCGTCGAAGACGCGCACGAGGCGCAGCGTCCGCGCGAGGAGCGCGTAGCGGATGACGTCGGCCTCGGAGAAGCCGTTCGGGTAGTAGACGTAGGCCGTCAGCGCGACGGCCGCGAGCGTCGCGCATCCGTCGAAGCTCGCCTGGAGGCTCGTGCGGCAGAGGTAGGCGACGACGCCGTTCCGCGCGACGCACCGCGCGACCAGTTCCGCGAGGTAGACGAGGGTGAAGACCGCGGACGCGATCTGCGCGGGCGTGTCGGGCCGGCCGTCGACGTCCGCGGGGCTCCGCGCCTCGAGGCTCTTGGCGCCGTAGGCCGCCTCGAAGACGAGGTTCGCGACGAGGAGCGCGTCGACGCAGCGGTCGAAGCGCGCGTCGCCGACGACGGCCGCGACGCGGCCCCGGAGCGACGCCGCGTCCGGCCGGTCGTCGACGCGGACGAAGCGGAGCTTCAGCGCGTCGACGAGGAGCTCGAACTCGGCCTTGTCGACGGCCATGGAGCCGTCGTGGTCGAGCACGGCGAAGACGAGGGCCTGCGCGTCGCCGTCGAGGTGGGGCACGGACGCCGTCGCGTTGAGCTCCCCGAAGAGCCGCGCCATCGCGTCCCGGGACACGCCCCGGCCGTCGCGGCGCTCGAGGCTCAGCAGGATGTCGTAGGCGTCGTCGAGATTCCGCCGCTTCGACGCCGCGGCGAGCGCCGCCTCGGCCGCCGTCGACGTCGTGTAGCCGTCGGAGACGACGGCGAGCACGACGTTGAGCAGGAACCAGAGGCAGAGCACGAGGAAGAGCGCGAAGAAGAGGAAGGTCGCGCGGTTCTTCGCGTAGGCGCGCTGCATGACGTCCGGGAAGTTCGACGTCGTCACGAGGATGAAGAGCTGCCAGACCTGGGCAGGAAAAGGGTGCGACATTCCCAACTCCAAAGGCTCCTCTCTCGGCCGCTTTCCACTCGTTTCGGCTCATTTTTGGACGAGCGATCATCTCTCGGAGCGGTCTCGAAGCGCGGATGCTTTTCCGGAACGCGCGCGCGCGGAACATTCACGGTGAAGCGACGTTGAATCACTCTTTTCCTGCCCCGTGCCGGACGGACGCGCCGTAGGTCGGGAAGACCTCGCGGCCCTCGGCCGTCTCGTTCTGGAAGATGAGCGTCGCGAACCACGCGTAGAGCAACACGACGCAGCCGAGGAGCGCGAGGACGCTGAGCACGTCCGGCGCGACGCGCGCGATGAGGCGGAGCTGGGTCCGCACGTTCCGGTCGTGCGTCAGCACCAACAAACAGCGGCAGAGCGCGGACGCCGGCGTGAGCGACGCCGCGCCGCCGGCGCCGAAGGCCGCGGCCGCGTCCGCGGCGCAGAGCGCGAGCGCGCCGCAGCGCCAGGCGAAGAGGGGCCGCCCGGCGCCCCGGAAGTCGGCCAGCGCGTCGCGCGCGACGGCCTCGAGCGCCGCTTCCAGGAGCAGGCCGCCGAGCAGCGCGCCCGCGGCGGCGAGCGCCGCGCCGGGGCCGAGGCGCGAGAGGCCGCTGTTCGGGTAGAGGTGCGCGCGCGGCCCGGCGCCGCACGCGTCCGGCTGGTTTCGGCACCACCAGGGCTTCTCGAAGAGCGCGAGGAGGAGGAGCGCCCACGCGGCGTAGGCGCTGTAGAACGCCGCGCGGCCCAGCAGCCGGTGGAGCCGCCGCGCGCCCCGGGCCGTCTCGCGCGCCTCCCGCGGCGCGAGGAGCGACGCGCGCCGCCGCGCGACGCGCTTGCCCGCCGCCGACGCGTCGCCGCGGGACCGCTGCGCGACGCAGGCGCCCGTCCAGGCGCCGTGCACGAGGATCGCCGCGCGGAAGACGGCGAGCTTCGTCGCCTCGTCGTCGGGCAGCGCACTCGGGACGAGCGGCTCCTCCAGGGCGAGGGCCCGGCGCGCCGCCGTCGACGAGGCCATTTTGGGTGTTCCTTTCTGGCTGCCCGAGATGGCTGCCCAGATTGGCTGCCGCCTTCTCCGAGTGCAGCTTGCCTGCAATATCTGGCCTCGGCCAAAAGGCGATGGACTGTGAGTGCTAATCCTTCGGCACCAAGATCGACGCGCTGCTGCGCCAACGCCGACCGTCGCAGCGATGGGCAAGCGCGGCAAGGAGCTGAAGAAGCGGAAGCGGCTCCTCGAGGAGGCAAAGGAGGCCGACGGGTCGGACAGCGACGGCGCCGTCGACGTCTTCGGCGGCATCCCCGTCGAGGACGTCGAGGCGACGTGCCGCACGCTCGAGGCCCTGGGCAAGGACCTGACCCTGTTCCGGTCGCGGCCCTTCAAGCGGCTCCGCGCGGCGCTCGCGCCGGCGGCCGTCGCGCTCGTCGGCGGCGGCGACGACGCGCCGTCGCGGCGGAAGAAGCCCCGGGAGCCGGAGCTCACGGAGCAGGAGCGGCGGCGCGTCATGGACCGCGACGCGCTGAACCAGCGCGCGCTGCGCCGCGAGCGCCTCGATCGCCTGGAGAAGCTGCTCGAGGACGGGGCGGAGGACGCGCTGCCGCGCATCGCCGACGGGCCCGCCGTCGGGCTCCGGATGCTGGAAAACGGCGACGCGGCGCCCGCGGAGCTCCACGGCGCCATCTCCTGCTACACCTGCAAGGCGCCCTTCACGACGCTCCACGCCTTCTACGCGAACCTCTGCCCGGCGTGCGCGGCGCTGAACTGGGGGAAGCGCGACGAGCGGTGCGACCTCGCGGGCCGCGGCGCGCTCGTCACGGGCGCGCGCGTGAAGATCGGCTTCCGCGTGGCGCTGAAGCTGCTGCGCTGCGGCGCCAGGGTCGTCGCGACGACGCGCTACCCGGCGGACTGCGCGAGCCGCTTCAACGGCGAACGCGACGCGGACGAGTGGCGCGACCGCCTCGTCGTCGTCGGCTGCGACTTCCGGGACCTCCGCGCCGTCGAGGCGCTCTGCGCGGCCGTGCCGGCCATGGTCGACTCGCTGGACATCCTCGTGAACAACGCGTGCCAGACCGTGCGGCGGCCGCCCCAGTACTACGCGACGACGGTCGCGCGCGAGCTCAAGCTCCGGCGGCTCCTCGGGGGTCCGGCGCACGCGTTCCCCGCGCTCCTCGACGGGCCCGCGGAGGGCGGCGGCGACGTCGACGTGCCCGACGCGCCCCGGGACCTCGAGCGCATGCGGACCTGGACCGCCGCGCGGGCCGACGCCGCGGCGAGCGACCCGGCGCTCGCTTCGATGCTCTGCGTCGCGCCGGGCGACGACGTCCGCGACGACGCCGCGTTCCCCGCGGGGGCCACGGACGCGAACGGCGACCTCGGCCAGCAGCTCGACCTGCGAACGAAGAACTCGTGGATGTTGAAGTTGGACGAGGTGTCGACGCCGGAGCTCGCGGAGGTCTTCGCGATCAACGCGCTCGCGCCCTTCGTCATCAACTCGAAGCTCGCGCCCTTCATGCGTTTGTCCGCGGCCTCCGACCGGCCGGCCTTCGTCGTCAACGTGTCGGCCATGGAGGGCAAGTTCTACCGCCACAAGCAGCCCACGCACCCGCACACGAACATGGCCAAGGCCGCGCTGAACATGATGACGCGGACGGCCGCCGCGGACCTCGCCAAGGCCCACGTCTACATGACGGCCGTGGACACGGGCTGGATCAACGACGAGAAGCCCACGGCGCTCGCGGTCGACCACGCCAAGGCCCACGACTTCCAGACGCCCCTCGACGAGGTCGACGCCGCCGCGCGCATCCTCGACCCGGCGATCGCGCCCCTCCGGCGCCTCGAGGCCGGCGACCCGCTCGACGCGCCCTACGGCGTCTTCCTCAAGGACTACGCCGTCTGCGAGTGGTAAGTCGTCCTTCCACCTACATAGTTCCGGGCCGCCGCCCCCCCGCGCGCCCCGGCGGCCGCCGCACAGGCAGGTGGCTTAGAGAGGCGCGGCCCTAGGCGCCGTCGCGGCGGAGCGCGACGTCCTGGGCGAAGTCCTCGCTCGCGTCGAACGCGCCGTCGATGTCGTCGTCGCCGTCGTCGTCGCTGTCGCCGTCGACGACCATGACGCCGCTCGCCTCGTCGAAGAAGCCCCCGGCGTCGCGCGCGGCGGGCGCGGGCACGAGGAGGCCGCGGCCGACGGCGCCGCGGACGTCGGCGACGAGCCGCGCGTGGACGACGTTGCGGCCCGCCGCGTTGCGCCGCGCGAGCGTCTTCGCCGCGGCGGTGATCGGTGCGCCGCCCCTGAACTTGATGGCCACGCGGAACCGCGGCTCGCCGTCGTAGGCGTCCTCGTCGCCGTCGCCGCAGTCGGCGCACGTCGCCGCGAGGTCCGCGTCGAAGAGGCGGACGTCGTCGGCCGCGGCCGCGGCCGCGCGCTCCTTGAAGGACTCGGGCCGCCCGTCGCCGAGGGCCCGCTCGGAGAGGAACGCCTCGGCGAACTCGTCGCGGTCGTCGACCTCGAGCGGCGGCAGGTCGAGGGGCGCGAAGGTCGGCTCCTCGGAGGGTCGGCTCGAGTCCTCGCGCGCGGCCATGATCGCGTCGCACTTCGGCGAGCAGCGGATGTAGCAAGCCGCCGACTGCTGGGGCACGCCGCGCGCGACGAGGCGGCGGCTCTCGCCGACGACCGTCGCCGCCTCCGGCAGGCAGTCCTCGCAGAGCGTGGCCGGGCACGCCTCGCAGCGGAACAGGAGCCCGCCGGCCGCCGATGTCGACCGCGCGCAGACGTCGCAGGAGTGCTGCGGGCAGCGCCACTTGCCCGCGGCGAGGTGGCCCGCGTCCTCGTAGCCGCCGCGCGCCGCGCACGCCTTGTGGAAGACCATGGGGCAGAACGCGCACTCGAGCACGGGGCCGGACGTCCGCTTCCCTGTGCCGAAGCAGCAGAGCGGCTCGGCCTCGTGCGCGTAGTCGCGTCCCGCGATGACCATGGCGCGCTTCTGCACGGCGAAGGCGCCGTCGCTGTTCGCGCCCTTGAGCTCGCGGTCGAAGACCGACGCCTCGCCGGCCTCGAGCTCGTAGTCGTTGCAGGCGAGCACGGGCACGGCGCCGCCGTAGCCCGTGCCCTTGCCCTCGACCATCTTGATGCGCTGCTTCCGCTCGCGGCGCCCGTCGACGACGTGCTTCCACTGCTCGGAGATGTCGCGGTGCGAGATGCGCGGCGGCGCCTTGACCTCGGCGCCGAAGAGCTCGCGCGTGCTCACGAACTCCTCGGAGGTGTCGAACGTGTCCGCGGACGCCTCGACGCCGCCGACGAGGCCGCCGCTCGTCTCCTCCGCGCCGCCCGTGCGCGTCCGGTCGATGATGCCCTCGAGCTCCGCGTCCGTCGGCTCGCGGTTCGTCTCGCCGCGGAACATGGACGCGGCGCCGAAGCGCAGCATCGAGAGCACCTCCGCGCCGCCGAGGCGGCCGACGTCGTCGTCGTCGACCGCCGCGTCGTCGTGGCCGAGCTGCTGGGCCGCGTTGACCATGTTCGAGAGGAAGAGCTTCTTCTGCGACCGCTGGAGCACGCGCTCCTCGGCCGTGCCCTGCGAGCAGAGCCGGTAGATGTGGACCGTCTTCGTCTGGCCGAGCCGGTGCACGCGCGCCATGGCCTGGAGGTCCGCCTGCGGGTTCCAGTCGCTGTCGTAGAGGACGACCGTGTCCGCGGACTGGAGGTTGATGCCGAGGCCGCCCGCGCGCGTCGTCATGAGGAAGAGGAAGAGCGGGCTCGACGGCTCGTTGAAGGCCCGCACGTTGACGACGCGCTGGACGCGGTTCGTGCTGCCCGTGAGCCGGCAGAAGGGCCAGCCGCGGAGCGCGCAGTAGTCGTCGAGGACGTCGACCATGGACGCGAACTGCGAGAAGACGACGACGCGGTGCTTCCGCGCGTGGAGCTTCACGAGCAGCCGGTCGAGCACGCGGAGCTTGCCCGACGCGGCGACGAGCTCCTCGAGCGTCGTCTCGCCCGGGTCGCAGCCCTCGGCGTCCGCGAAGAGGAACGGGTGGCAGCACGTCTTCCGGAGCTGCATCAACAGATTCACGAGCGACTTGTAGCCGCCGGCCGCGGGGCCGCGGTCGTCGAGCTTGAGCTGGTCGCGGTCCTTGAGGAGCAGCGCCTTGTACCAGAAGAGCTGGCAGTGCGACAGCGGGCAGTGGACGACGGTCTCGAGCTTCGGCGGCAGGCCCTTCTCGACGTCGGCCTTCAAGCGCCGGAGCATCAACGCGCCCAAGAGCCGCCGCGCGGCGCCGAGCGCCGCCTTGTCGACGACGCCGCGCCCGAGGTCGTAGGCCGCGTCGAACGCGTCGCGGCAGGGGAACGCGGCCGGGTAGAGGAAGTTGAGCAGGCCCCAGAGCTCGCTCAGGTTGTTCTGGAGCGGCGTGCCCGTGAGGAGCAGCGCGGTGCAGAAGTGCATTTTGCGAACCGTCTGCGCGATCTCCGTCTCGCGGTTCTTGATCACGTGGCCCTCGTCCAACACGACGGCGCGCCAGACGACGCGCTGCACGAGCGCGGACCGCAGGCTCGGCGCCTTGGCCATCTCGTAGGTCGTCACGACGACGTCGTAGCTCCCGACGTCGTCGAGGATCGCGCCCCGGAGCCGCGCGCGCTCGTCGACGTCCGACGAGTGGAGTTTCACGACGCGGAGCCGCGGGCACCACCGCGCGCACTCGCCGAGCCACGTCGAGAGCACGGACAGCGGGCAGATGACGAGCGCGGCGCCCGGCAGCCGCTTCTCGAACTTGAGCCACGCGAGGTAGGCGATGGTCTGGAGCGTCTTGCCCAAACCCATCTCGTCGCCGAGGACGCAGGGCAGCGCGCCGCAGCGCTCGTGGCGGTCCGCGAACCAGTCGAGCGACTCGAGCTGGTAGTCGCGGAGCGTCGCGCGCACGTCCGCGGGCGCCGCGGCCACGAGGCGCGTCCGCGGCGCGAGCGGCCGCGCCGACCCCGCGGCGGCCCGGAGGCTGTCGAGGACGTGGCCGGACGTGAAGGGCGCGAGCAGCTCGCGGTGGCCGTCGAAGAACGCCGCGCGCCGCGGCGCCGCGAGGGCCATCTCCGCGCGCAGCGCCTCGTTCTGCGCCGCGCGCTTGAGCTCGCCGGCCGTCGGCGGCCGCGGCGCCGGCGCCGCCCGCTCCGTGCGCGGCTTCTTCGCGGGCGCCGGCCGCGGCGGGTCCGCGGGCCGTTCGCCGTACTCGTAGTGCGACGCCGTGACGTCGTAGTTGTTCTCGCAGAGCACCGTGTGGCCGTCGATCTCCATGGTCCGCGAGACCTTGGCGCGCGAGCCCCGGCGCGGCGCCGCGGCGGGCGGCGCGGGCTCCGGCCGCCGCGGCGCAGGCGGCTGCTGCGGCGGCGCGGCCGGCGCGGACGACTGCGGCTGCTGCTGCTGCGGCGGCGCGACCGGCGCGGACGACTGCTGCTGCGCCTCGATCTGGGCCTTGACCTTCTTGTAGACGTCGCTGTCGGCGCCGAGCTTCGCCTCGAGCTCCTTGAGCATGAGCTGGGCCTTGAGTTTCTTGTAGAGCTCGCTGTCGGCGCCGAGCTTCGCCTCGAGCTGCTTCAGCATGTCCATCGTGGTGAGGCGCGCGGGGCGACGGACGGCGCAAGGCGCGGGGCGTCGACGGCACCGGCCCGCTCGAGGTCGCGCGATCGATCCGCCGGTTTTTGAAAGGTTCGTCAGCCGCCGCCAGCGTCGTCGAGCGCATCCAAACACACGCGTCGTCCAACGATATTGCGTCATCCAACACCATGGCGGACAACGACGCCTTGATGGCCGAGGTGCAAGCGGCGCTCGGCGGCGGCGACAACGCGGCGCTGCTCGCCCAGCTCGGGTCCGCGCTGCAGTCGAGCAAGCCGGCGAAGGAGGCCGGCGCCGACCCGAGCCCGCCGAAGCGCATCAAGCCCGAGCCCGGCACGCAGCGCGCGTACGCGCCCATCGCGCCGCGGCCGGCGCCCGCCGCGCCGCGCCCGCCGCCCGCGCCGCCCGCGGCCGCGGCGCCGGCGGTGAAGCTCCACGCGCCGACCGGCGTCGCGCCCGCGAACCTCCCCGCGCGCATCGACAGCGGCACGCCGGGCATGCGCCTCGGGCCCGAGCTCAAGCGCGCGCCGGCCTACGGCGTCGAGTACGAGTGGAAGCCGGAGACGCCGACGCCCGAGGCGTCTGGCGGCCACTACACCGTCGACGCGCGCGGCCGCGGCCGCAAGACGCAGAGCCGCGTCGGCCGCCTCGCGGGCACCGTCGTCCTCGAAGTGGAAGCGACGCCGCGCTTCGCGGACGCCTTCCTCGGCCACGGCTCCGCCGTCTGGTCGAACGCGGGCCGCTTCGTCGAGCCGCTCCGCGACGGCACATCGGACGCCGCGGAGCCGCGGTTCCGCGTCGCGCCCTTCGAGGCCCTCCGCGTCGGCGCGCGGCTCCCCGCGCGCGCGGCGGCCGTCGTCGAGGCCGTCGAGGGCCTCAACGACCGCGACAACGACTTCAAGGACCGCTGCTGCTACGGCCTCGCGTTCGTGAGGGACGAGGCGGTCCGGCGCGTCGCGGCGGCGGCGGGCCCGCCCGTGACCGTCGAGGTGCACGTGCCCGTCTACCTGCGCCGCGCGATCTTCGGCCTCTCGGCGCACCCGTCGGTGAAGACGCTCTTCGACGCTCTAATCCCCGCGGGCGCCGTCGTAGCGACGCGGAAGCCGCCGCCGGACGCCGCCGCGTTCAAGCGGTCGCCGAAGCCCGGCGAAGACGGCGAGGCCTTCGACGGCAAGTTCGACTTCTCGATCCCGGGCCTCCTGCGCGCGGCCGAGTCGACGGGCGTCGCGCTGCCGCCGGGCTTCAAAGCCGAGGGCCTCGCGGCGTCCGTCGAGCTCCGCGACTACCAGCTCGAGGGCCTCAAGTGGATGCGCGACCAGGAGTCGCGCGACGCGGCCGTCGGCGGCGTGCCGGGGCTCAACGGCTACTTCTGGGAGAAGCGGTCCTTCGCCGACGGCGGCGATAGTTTCTACTACTTCCCGCTCGCGGGCCACGTGCTCCTGGAGGCGCCGCCCGTCGTCACGGGCGGCTTGCTCGCCGACGAGATGGGCCTGGGGAAGACGGTGACGACGCTGGCGCTCGTGGCGTCGGACCTCGCGGACGACCCGCGCGACCTCAGCGCCGCGGGGCTCGTCGCGCGCGTCAAGGGCGCGGAGACGATCTACCGCGGCGGCACGCTCGTCGTCGTGCCCGTGTCCCTCTACGTCCAGTGGCAGGAGGAGATCAAGGCCAAGGCGCCGGGCCTGTCGTGCTTCGCGTTCGACCCCGCGCGCGAGCTCGCGGCCGGCGCGAGGCGCGTCAAGGCCGCGGACCTCGCGCGCTACGATGTGGTCGTCGTGAAGATGCCCGAGATCCAGAAGATCGCCGCGCGGACCGCGGGCCGCAACACGGCCCTCACGAAGCTCGTCTGGCGCCGCGTCATCGTCGACGAGGCGCAGTACGTGCGCAACGACACCGCGCAGATCGCGCAGGCCGTCCACGTCCTCGAGCACGACCACACGTGGATGCTCAGCGGCACGCCGCTCACGAACCGCCTCGACGACCTCCAGGGCATCCTGAGCCTGTTGCGCGTCTGGCCCTTCACGCTCGGCGCGGGCAGCGACGCGGGCTGGCAGAACCACTTCTGGGCCGGGTCCTGCAACGAGCCCTGGCAGCGCAAGGAGCGGCCCATGCTCGCGACGCTCTACGCGCTCCTCCGCGCGACGACGATGCGCCACGCGCGCGACCAGGCGCGCCGCGACGGCG
>NW_008705581.1:345092-347859 GCF_000186865.1 Aureococcus anophagefferens
GACCGCGCCGTCGCTCGCGGTGACGCACGCGCTCCAAGGCCTCGACGCGGCCTTCCCGGCGCCGCCGCCGCGGTCCGCCGACGAGCGCCGCGACGACGCGGCCTACTACCCGAACGCGCCCCCGGCGCTCCTGGACCACTACCGCGCCGCGGCTGCGGCGCCCTCGGCGAAGCTGTCCGCGCTCGTCGCCGAGGTCAAGCGCCTCAAGGCGTCGAACGTCGAGACGCAGTGCGTCGTCCTCAGCGAGTTCGGCTCTACTCTGGACGCGCTCGAGCCGCTCCTCGAGGACGTGGCCTACGACGTCGCCATCGTCAACGACCGCAAGAACCTGCTCGTCGGGACCAAGGTCGTCGAGCCCGTCGCGGGCGTCGTCGTCAAGGCGGCGACGTACCAGCAGCGCTGGATCGAGGCGCGCAAGGCCGCCGAGGACGCCGACGAGGAGCCGCCGAAGCAGCCGCCCCAGTGGAAGCAGAAGGTCCGCGTCTACGACATCCGGCCCGACGGCGAGGCGCTCGAGGACGGCGACGACGACGCCGTCCTCGAGGAGGTCGACCGCGACGAGATCGTGGCCAAGGTCTACCGCACGACGGTCGCGTCGCGGAGCATCCGCGGCCGCGGCGGCGACGACTGCCTCACGCGCTGCGGCGCGGACAACCGCTTCGCCGTCGGCGACGAGGTCCAGTGCAAGAAGCCGCCGGCGCGCGCCGACGAGCCGCTCGAGGTCGGCATGCGCGTCGAGGTGAAGGCCACGGGCGTCCAGGGCCACGTGCACGAGGTCAAGGCGGGCGGCGCCTACGTCGTCAAGCACGGCACGCCGTCCCGCTACGACGACGCGGCGCGCGCGGACCTCGAGGACCTCGGCAGCGAGCGCTGGGAGAACGCGACGGTCGAGGCGCTCCGCGGCGCGCCCGGCGACGACCCCTTCGCCGGCGCGCTCGGCTTCGTGCGCCTCGACGGCGGCACGGACGCGAACCGCCGCGGCGAGCTCCTCCAGGAGTTCAAGTCCGACCCGCTCACGTCCGTGTGCCTCCTCACGGTGCGATCCGCGGGCGTGGGCCTCAACCTCACGAACGCGAACGTGCTCTGCCTCTGCGAGCCGGCGCTCGACGCCGCGCCGGAGGAGCAGGCCGTCATGCGCGTGCACCGCATCGGCCAGACGCGGCCCGTGACCGTGCTCAAGTTCTTCGCCGCGGGCACCGTCGACGCGCGCGTCCTCGCGCGCCGCGAGCGCCGCGGCGAGAAGTCCGAGGGCGCCGCCATGGCCGCCGTCGCCGCGGACACGGACGGCGTCGACGGCAACAAGGTCATGCAGTTCGGCGACATCGAGTACCTCCTCGGCGTCAAGGGCTGACGCCCGCCGGTCCCGCCCCGCCGCGACGCCCCTACATTCGTGTCCCTAGTAGCAACGCAAAGGCGCGAAGCGTCGTCAGGGTGGCCTTCTAGAGCTGCCTTACTTCCGCGCCCGCCGCTTCTTCTTCGCGCCCGTCGGCGCGGCGTTGCGCGGCTTCGCCGGCGCCTTGTTCGAGAGCGGGTTCGGCGCGGCCGCGCGTTTCTTCGTCCGCGGCGCCGCCGCGGGCGCCGCGGCGGCGCCGCGCCGCGCCCCCGCGGCCTTGAGCTCGCGGACGAGCGCGCGCTCGTCGTCGTCGAGGGCCTCGCGGCCGCGCTCGCTGCGCTTCGCCGCGCGGAGCGACGCCTTGGACGGCGCGTCGAGCGCGAGGACCGTGCCCGTGAATCGGAGCAGCGGCGTCCCCGGCACGCGGCGCGCGCGCGCCTGGAGCGTGTCGTCGTGCGTCGCGACGACGAACTTGCGCTCGTTGGCCTCGCCGAGGAGCGCGAGCACGGCGTCCGCCGCGCCCGCGGCGCCGGGCGCCCCGAGGACCTCGCAATGTTTCGAGCAGAATCGCGCCGCGGCCTCCGCGGCGGCGCCGAAGGACCGCAGCTCGTCGAGCACGGCCGCGGGCACGGCGAACCTGACGCCGCGGCCTAAAATCTTCTCCACGCGCGCCCGGAGGTTCGTCTGCACCGTCGCCAGGGCGTGGTGCACGAAGGTGCCGTCGACGAGCACCGTGTAGGGCGCCTCGAGCTTGAAGGCCGCGCGGTAGAAGCCCAGCGTCTTGCGCGCGGCCTTGGCGCGCAGGAGGCGCATGGCGAGGCGGTGTCGTTGCGGTGCTGCAGCCGGGAGCGAGGCGAGGTGCGCTTTACGCAAGGGCCATCCCCGATCGCCTTTTTGAGCGGCACGATGAGGCTCGACATGCACCGCGGCCGACGGAGTCGGAGGCGCTAGACTCTAGCGCGGTGCCATAACTTCGATGGCCGGGAGCGGCACGATGAACATCAACATCCGGCCCCGCGGAATACAAGTCTAGCGCCGACCGCGTCAGTAGTAGCCCGGGATGGTCGTGCCCTGGCGGCGGATCGCGTCCCGCGCGCGGTCCGCGCTCGGCGGCGGCGAGTAGCGGCGGCGCCGCGGCGGGCTGTGGCTCGCGCCGCGCGGGAGGAACCGCGCGGCGCCGGACCCCTCGCGCGGCGACGGCCGCGGCGGCGTCGCGCCGTCGGGCCGCCGCCGCCGCCGCCGGAGGCGGCCGAAGCCGATGGCGAGGATCGCGAGCACGTGGCGCCGGAGGCCGAAGGCGAGGCGCCAGAGCCCGCGGTCGCAGTTCGCGCCGCGGAGCGCCGCGGCGACGTCCGCGCAGAGCCGCCGCGCCGCCGCGGCGTCGCGCGCCGCCGCCTCCGCGGCGTCGCGGGCCTCGCGGCGCGCCGCGGCGGT
>NW_008705581.1:348258-354814 GCF_000186865.1 Aureococcus anophagefferens
TGCGGCGCGCCGACGCCGCCGCGCGCGCGTCCGCCGCCGCGGCGCCTTCGGCGAGGCGCCGGCCGAGCGACGACGCCTCGCCGTGCAGGGACGCGAGCGACGCGCCGGCGGCCGCCCGCGCGGGCTCGCCGAGGCCCTCGGCGAGCTCCTCGCAGAGCCGCCGCGCGGCCATCTCGCCGCGCTTGAGCTGGAGCAGCGGCGGCGCCGCGGGCGGCTCCCGCGGCGACGCCGCGTCGTTGGCCGCGGCGCCCGCGGCGGCGACGGCCGCGCCCTCGGCCTCGAGGCGCGCGAGCTCGCCGCGGGCGTCGGCGCTCGCGCGCTTCCGCGCCTCGGCGAGGAAGGCCCGGTCGGGGCTCGGCGGCCGCGCCGCGCCCGCCCGGGCCGCACCGGCGCGGCTCGCGCCCCGCCCGGCCGTCGGCGGCTTCCGCGGCTGCGGCTCCGGCGTCGGCAGGTGCCGCCGCGGCGTCGCGAGGCGCGCCTGCGGCGTCTTGAAGGCGTTCTGCTGCTGCAAGAGCGAGCTGTAGGTGCGGGCGGACCCCGCCATATTGGCGCGGGCAGCCCACGAGCAGCCCTAGGTGCGTTTGGGCCCCGCCATCGGCGCGGGCAGCAGCCCACGAGCGCCCCAAACGTCGCGGCACTTTTGGATCTTGAGGTCGACAACTGCATATGAACGGACGTCGACATCTTTTTAACGGTCGTCGGGGCAGCCACATCATCCCCACTGGATCGCACATCAGAGCTCCGTAGCCCGTCGACGTCGCCCAGCGCGGATATTCTCGCGTCGCGCGGCCGCTGCGGACCGCGGCAGCGTTGCAACGAGCGCAGCGCCCGCCGCCGTCGCGCGCCCGCCGCTCCCGCACGCCACCGACGCCATGGCGTCCACCACCGACTCCCGCGCCGACGACGAGGACCAGGTGCGCGTCGCCGACGGCGACGACTACGGCTTCTTCACGGACACGTCGGACAGCGACGGCGACGACGCGCGGAGCTACCTGTCGCACGACGCGTCGACGGCGGACCTGTCGCGCAACTCGAGCAGCACCGACGTCGCGTCGCTCGCGCCGAACGGCCTGAGCCTGCTCAACGCGCTCGTCATCGACGGCGTCAAGGCGACGCTCGAGCGGTCGCCGAGCGCCGAGGTCTTCGACCTGCCCGTCGCCGGCGAGCGGCCCGGCGCGCCGGCGCTCTTCCAGCGGTGGCACGTCGCGCGGCGGCCGCCGGCGGCCGCGCCGGCGCGGTGGGCGTGCCTCCAGGCGGGCGACGAGCGGGGCGCCGGCGCCGCGTCGCGCGTCGCCGTGACGCTGACGCCGGGCTCCTGCCCGCCGGTCTTCAGCCGCGAGTTCGCCGGCGGCGTCGTCGTCGGCTGCTCCGTCGCGGCCGTGCGCGTCGTCGACGGCGGCGGCGTCGGCTCCGGCCAGCACGCGGAGTACCAGCTCCTCGTGTCGCGCGGCGGCGACTGCCACGTGCGCTGGGTGCGCCACACGGACCTCGCGGCGCACCACGACGCCACGGCGGCGGGCGCGGCCTACGCGCGCGCGCGGTGCGCGTGGCTCGACGGCGAGCGCCGCCGGCGGTCGCGGCGCTCCGTGGGCGACTTCGCCTACCTCGCGGCGCGGCGCCGGGCCTACCTCGCCTGGCTCCAGGAGCTCCTCTTCGCGGCGCCGGCGCCGGGCGCCGTGGAGCGCCTCGCGTTTCCGACGGAACTCGCGTTGAGGCGCGGCGTCGAGAGCCACACGGCCTTCGACCCGCCGAAGCGCGACGAGGGCCGCGCGTCGCCCCTCGCGGCCTACGTCGCGTAAGTAGAAACTTAGTCTCGCAGGGGCGGCGGCGGGGCGAGGCCGGGGGGCTCCCGCGCGGCCTCCCGCGCGGCCTCCTGCGCGGCCTCGCGCTCGCTTTCGCGTTGGCTCTCGCGCCGGAGCAGGCTGACGAGCTTCGCGGAGCCCGCGAGCGCGGAGAAGAGCGACGCGGCGCCGCCGTCGTCGCCGTCGGCGCCGTCGCCGAGGTGCTCGTCGACGACCTGGTCCCCGTAGGCGCGCGCGACGTCCGCCTCCCACGACGGCGACGCGAGCGCGGCCGCGGCGACGGGCGCGAGGAACGCCTCCGCGTCGCGCTCGCCGCACGACGCGAGCCAGGCCCGGGTCTCGCCCGGCGGGAGGCGTTCGACGTCGGAGAAGAGCCCGCCGTAGAGCGCGTAGTGCGTCGCGACGGCGATGCGGTCGAGGACGCTCGCGCGCGAGAAGACGACGCGGCCGAGCTTCCGGGCCCGGGCGCCGTAGAAGCGGCAGACGAGCAACGGGCGCCCGTAGGGGGCGATGCAGCAGAAAAGGTAGGCACCCGGGAGCGCCGCGACGACGACGAAGCGAAACGCGCGCCAGCCGCCGCCCTCGTCGACGCGGAGCGAGAGAGGCGCGAGCTGGCACACGAGGCTCGCGAAGATGCCGACCAACGGGAACGTCGAGAGGTCGTTGATGATCTCGTACAAATCCAGGGCCGCGGGCGTCTTGGCGAAGAGGACGAAGTTCGCCCCGGACACCGCGGAGCAGACGTTGAAGAAGATGACGGTCGTGAAGAGGCCGACCATCGTGCACGCCGCGGACGCCGCGGAGGTCGCGAAGACGGCCATGGCGAGGGGGCTCCCGTGGGACACGTTGAGGTCGTTCGTGAAGATGACCGTCACGGCGATGGACAGAATGAACAAATCCGTGACGTTGTACATGGAGAGGTAGCGGAGGTAGTGGTCCTTGAGCGCCGCGCCGTCGTGCGCTTTCGCGTGGATCATCGACAGGGTCCAGGCCCGCGTGTGCTCCGCGCCGACGACGGGCGTCCGCCGCGCGACGAGGGCCATGAGGTCGCGCTCGTTCGCGGCGCCCGGCGCGGGCCCCGGCGCGGGTTTCGGTGTCGCGGCGCCGCCGGCGCGCGCGGGCCCCGCGGGCGGCCGCGCGGGCGCGCGCGCGGGCCGCGCGCCGCCGCCCGCCGCGCGCTTCGCGAGCGCCCGGAGCCGCGCGCGGTCGACGCCCGACGCGACGCCGAGCTCTTCCCAGCCCGCCTCGCCGAGCTCGCGTAGCGTGCACCCGTCGACCTCGCGCCGGAGCGCCGCCTCCGCGACGGCGCCGAACCCGTGGCTCCGGAGGAACGCCGCCACGTCCTTCGCGGTCCAGTCGTCGACGGCGACGGGCGGCGCCTCGTCGTCCTCGTCGTCGGGACGGACGCGGTACGCGCGGTGCAGCCCCTGTTGGAGACCGAAGAGCCCGGCCATCGCGTCGGCCGCGCTAGACTAGAAGCAACGGCGCCCTCCTCCGCGGCAATCAGACGAGTGGCAGCTAGACTAGAAGCAACGGCGCCCTCCTCCGCGGCAATCAGACGAGTGGCAGCGTCCGAAGGCGGAGGCCGCCGTCATGGACACGCCCAGGATGGCTCGCGTTGGGCAGCCATCTTCAGAGCGCGGCAATTCGCGGCACCAAGTTGTTGAAGGCGCCACCTGAAACTTCAAAAAATCTAGCGCGGTTTCGACTCTGCGATGTTGTGCCTCTGAGAGCGCCTGTTCCGGCGTCGCCATGGCCGACTCGCCGGCGCGGACGCCGCCGTCGGCGCGGCGGCCTCGGAGCGGGTCGCGGAGCCGGGGCAGCCGCGGGTCGCGGCCGTCGAGCGCGCGGAGCGCGCGGAGCGGCGCGTCGGGCAAGTCCGACGGCGACGGCCTCGACGACAACGTGCTGGCCATGCTCAACATCGAGCGCACGAGCAGCCGCAACGCGAGCCGCGAGCGGGACGCGAAGAACCCGCGCCGCGCCGACGCCGCCGCCGCCGGTGGCGAGGACCGCGGGAGACGGCCCATCGCGCCGAGTTTCGACTCGACGGGATCCGGGGGCCTCGACTACGAGAACCTCGTCGACGACGAGGCGACCTTGGACTCGAAGGGCGGCGGGCGGCGGGAGTCGCTGAAGAACGCGCTCCGGCGCACGTCCGCCTCCGGCCGGGGCGGCCGCCGCGCGAGCGCCGGCGTGGCCGGCGGCGACGACGCGTCCGCGGCCGAGGTCACGCAGGAGGGGTCCACGGAGTCGCAGTGGCTCCGCGACGAGGCCGCGCGGCGCGCGTTGGAGGAGGAGCGACGACGCGCATTCACGCCGCGCGGCAACTACGACGCCGCGGGCGCGCAGGACCTCGACGAGAGCACGAACCAGTGCAGGAAAAGAGTGCGAAATTCCCAACTTCAAAGGCTCCTATCTCGGCCGTTTTCCACTCGTTTTTGCTGATTCTTGGACGAGCGATCAACTCTCGGAACGGTCTCGAAGCGTGGATGTTTTTTTTTGGAACGCGCGCGCGGAACACTTACGTTGAAACGACGTTGAATCTCTCTTTTCCCGCCCAGGCACGAACATTTTGTCGGACGCGTGGGACGCGGCGTCCGCGGAGCGGCGCGCGTCGGCCCACGCGTCGAGCGTCACGGAGCGGGCCCACATGCTCGCGCACGCGCTCACGTTCAGCCGGAGCCCCCAGGGCGGCACGGTGTCGCGGCGGCTCGAGGGTTTAGGCATGATCGACACGGAGGTCGCGGACGCGTTGGACCCGCGGACGGACGGCACGCTCGCGGGTTTGGACGATCTCGGCGACTTCGCCGGCGAGGGCGGCGCGCCGCGCGGCGGCGGCCCGCGGCCGCGGTCGCGGAGCCCGGGCATCGCGACGTCCGAGAGCGACGGCGAGGTGAGCCTGTTGTCCCGCGGCGACTCGGCGCCGATGCTCGGGCTCGCGGCGCTCGTCCTGCTCAAGGCCAAGGCGAAGAAGATGGCGAACCGCGCTAGAAAGCGCGTCAAGGCGAAGAAGAAGGTGTCGATCCAGGACGGCACGCGGGGCCGCAAGCGCAAGGGCGACCGGAACTCGTCGTCGCGGGACCGCGCGTCGCGGCCGGGATCCCGCGGCCGCCGGGGCGACCGCGCGCCGTCCGCGGAGCGCGCGGACCGCTCCGAGTCGCCGCCGGAGCCCTGGGGCGAGGAGCACGGGGCGGCGGCGCGCGCGAAGCGCGCGCGGTCGCCGCCGGCGGCGGACGGCCCGCGCGACGCGGGCCGCGACCAGGGCAGCAAAAGAGAGCGAAATTCCCAACTTCAAAGCCTCCTATCTCGGCCGCTTTCCACTCGTTTCGGCTGATTTTTGGACGAGCGATCATCCCTCGGAGCGGTCTCGAAGCATGGATGCTTTCTCCGGAACGCGCGCGCGCGGAACACTCACGTTGAAGCGACGTTGAATCACCCTTTTGCTGCCCAGGCCGCGACGCGCGGCACACGCGCGAATCCGGCGGCGGCTTCGAGAGCCTCGGCGGCGGCGAGCCGCGGCCCGACAACGCGTCCTGGGTCCTCAGCGACGATCTGAGCTACTCGTCGGCGAGCCACGGCGCGCGGCC
Organism: Aureococcus anophagefferens; assembly: GCF_000186865.1. Lineage (NCBI taxonomy): Eukaryota > Pelagophyceae > Pelagomonadales > Pelagomonadaceae > Aureococcus > Aureococcus anophagefferens. Next base: position 353,651 of record NW_008705581.1, read on the forward strand.
CGCGACGCCGCCGGAGGTCGTCGCCATCCCGTACCTCGACGCGCCCCTCGAACGGCCGAAGACGCGGAACGGCGGCGAGCGGCCGCGGCCCGCCGTGACCATCCCCACGGGCGGCTCGACGACGGACGACTCGCGGTCCTGGGGGTCGCGCAAGGCCATGGTCGAGGCGCCGGGCCCCGCGCGCGAGCCCGCGCCGCGGTCGCCGCCGAAGTCGCCGCCGCGCGGCAAGCTCAAGGGCCTCGGCGACGGGCCTAAAGGCGACGCCTCGAGCGAGGACGAGACGGAGAACGACGAGGGCTCCTTCCCGCTCCACGTGCTCACGGACGACGAGTCCGCCGCGGAGCGCGCGAAGCTGGCGAACCGCGCGCGCAAGGGCCACGGGGGCATCTTCGTCAAGGGCGAGACCGCGCTCGCGGGCGCGGACCCGCCCAAGGCGCTCCCCGACGACAAGCGCGTGGACCGGTCCAGCGCCGGCGAGGCGCTCCTGCCGGCCTTCCACGGGCCCCGCGTGTCGCTGCCCGGCGGCAACGTCGAGGACGCGATCGTCGTGTCGCCGCGGCCATCGGCCGCCGCGCCGCGGCCCGCGCCCAAGCCGCGGCCGCCGCCCCTCATGGCGCCGGGCGCCGCCGTCGAGGAGGACAACGTGAGCCTGCTCTCCGAGGCGGAGCTCCACGGCCGCGACGCGTCGCCCGTGCGGCCGTGGAATTACCTCACGGCGCCGCACCACCGCGTCGACGACGACGAGCCGAGTTTGGAGGAGGCGGGCTCCTACAAGGGCGTGCTCGGCCAGGCCGCGGACCTCGCGTCCCTGACGTCCGCCTTCTCGCGCGAGAGCGGCGAGTCGTCCCTCGACGAGGGGAAGCCCGCGGCGCCCGCGGGCGCCGCGGGCCGCGCGGCGGCGCGGCGCGCGCAAGGCCGCCAGCGCGACCCAACGCCGAGCCCGCGGCCGCCGCGCGCGCCCAAGGCCGCCATCTCGACGCAGCCCGCGGCCCGCGCGGCGCCGCGGGCGAAGAAGGTCGCCGAGGGCCTCGGCCGCGGGCCCGCGAAAGCGAAGACCGCGAAGGGCGCGATGGCGTCCACGCAGCCCACGGGCCGCGGCCGGCCCCGGCGGCGCGGCGACGAGGCCGACGCGCCGGACGACGGCGACGCCGCCGCCGCGCCGGC
>NW_008705581.1:354864-390110 GCF_000186865.1 Aureococcus anophagefferens
CGCCGCCGCGCCGCCGCCGGCGCTCGACGACGCGAGCGAGGGCGTCGCGCTGACGCTCGCGGAGCCGTCCGAGCCCGCGCCGGAGGTCCCCGAGGACGCGAGCCCGACGCCCGACGCCGATTCGGTCCACACGGCGGAGACCGTCAAAGCCGAGGCGCGGGCTTTCGCGTTGGAGGCCGAGCGGCGCCTCGAGGAGGAGGCCGAGCGGTTAAAAGAGGAGCGGATGATCGCCGCGCGGAAGCGACTCACGGGCCGCCCGAAGCTGCCGGAGAACTCCAAGGCCGACGGGTCCCTCGTCATGGCGCGGCGCGCCCAGGCGTCGGCGGCGGCGGCGGCGGCCCTGGAACGCGTCCGGGCGGACCAGGCGCACGCGCGGCTCTACCGCGCGGCGGATCGGATCCGCGCGTTCCGCGGCGCGGACTCCTTTACGACCGCGCGGCTGCTGGGCCTCGTCGACGGCGATGCCATCCGCGACGAGCGGCGCCACGCGCGGAGCGAGCGGCTCGACATGAACCGCGAGGACCGCGACGCGGGCGACGGCGGCCACTTCGGCTACGTGCCCTTTCCGTCGTCCGAGCTCTTCGGCAAGATCCCGCGGGGCGACGCGCCGCGGACCGTGCCCGTGGCCTTTGCCTTGTCGGCGTCGAACTCGGGCTGGGACGCGACGAAGACGAAGGAGGCCGCGGGCCGAAGTTGGCTCGCGCGGCACGGCGACCATTTGTCGGACCCGTCGTACCCTGTGTGCAAATCAAAACTTCAACCCGACTTCAATGTGCGCGTATTCGAATGTTTTGACACGATCACTTCCGCCGTGCTTCGAGAACTCGCTGAGAGCAATCGATCCGTCCAAAAATCAGCCGAATCGACTTCGATTTGACCGAGCTAGAGGATTCTGAAGTTTGGCCCCCACGTCCCAGCTCACTGGTTGATTTGCACACAGGTCGTACCGGCCCGCGCCGCCGAAGACGGTCTGCTCCGTGGAGCTCGACGGCGCCGTGTTAAGGGTGTCGCACCCGGAGCCCGCGGGCGACGTCGACGACGAGTGGTTCGCCGACGAGGATTTGGCGACGGTCCGCGTCCGCGAGTACGCTTTATCGGACGTCGCGCCGGAGCCGTCGGACGTCGCGGGCGGCCGCGTGACGCTGCGCAGCCGGGCGACGGGCGAGTACGTGGCCACGGTGTCCACGGCGGCCTGGGGCGACGTGTCGCGGTCCGCGCCGCGACCGGCGCCGCGGCCCGCGCCGCCGCGGCGGAGCCACCACCGGCACCGCCGCGCGGCGACGCACCACGGCGGCCGCCGCCGGGGCTCCGTGCCCGCGGCGGCGGCGCGGGGCCGGTCCCCGCGCGCGTCGTCCGCGGGCCTCGACGCGCCGGCGACGCTGCAGGCGTCGACGGCGTCGCTCGCGTCCGCGGCGGAGCGGAGCTTCGGGCGGCGCCGGCGCTGGGGGTCGCGCGACGACGACGACGCGCCGGAGCCCGCCCGGCCGCGGCCGCCCGTCGCCGTGCCGTCCCTGAAGGCGCCGCCGACCCTGGTCCACGTCGACCAGCGGCCCTGGTCCCTGCCGGGCACGACAAGAGAGCGAAATTCCCAACTTCAAAGCCTCATATCTCGGCCATTTTCCACTCGTTTCGGCTGATTTTTGGACGAGCGATCATCTCTCGGAACGGCCTCGACGCGTGGATGCTTTTTCCGGAACGCGCGCGCGCGGAACACTCACGTTGAAGCGACGTTGAATCTCTCTTGTCCTGCCCAGGTCCCTGCCGGGCACGCCGCGGTCGCCCGCGCGGAGTCTGGAGGGCGACGACGGCGACGAGAGCTTCGACGGCAGCCTCGGCACGACGCTGGGGCCCTTCGCGTCCATGTTCGGCGACCCGAGCCAGCGGTCCGGCGCCACGGCCCCGCGCGACGACGCGTCGCTGGAGTTGCCGGAGCTCCGGCGGCGGCCGACGTCGACGCCCGGCCGCGCGGCGGCGAGGGGCGGCGGCGCGCCCGCGCGGCCGACGACGACGCCCGCGCCGCCGCCGGACGCCCGCGACGGCCCGCCGCCGTCGCTCAAGACGCTGCCCGCGCCGCAGCCCGGCGCGGTCCGCCACGAGCGCGAGATCCGCGTCGGGAGGGCGCCGACGCTGCTGCCCGTGCGGAGTACGCTCGCCGACGACGACCCCTGGGGGGGGCTCTCCGGCTCCGACGGCGGAAACGTCGAGGACTCGAAGCTCTGGGCGACGTGGCTCCGGGACCAGGACCGCGTCGCCGTTCTGGTCGTCGCCGCGGACGCCAAGGACCGGCGCGCGGTGGCCCGGCGCGCGCTGGCCTGCGGCGCGAACGTCGCCCACGCGGCCAAGTCCGGCGCTCAGGCGCTCAAGGTCCTCGCGAAGATCCGCGTGCTGCGGAAACGCTTCGACGTCGTGCTCTGCGGCGCGGTCGAGGACATGGAGACGGCGCAGCTCGTCGCGGGCGTCCGCGCGGTCTGGGGCTTCGGCGGCTTCGAGAAGCGCGGAGAACAGGGGGCGCGCGCGGACGAGCGGCGCGGGGACGCGGCGCGGTGCCCGCCGGCCGTCGCGTTCGGGCGCGGGTCGGCGGAGCGGACGCTCGGCGCGCTCGACGACAGCGGCGTCGCGGACTACTACGACTGCGGCGGGCCCTTCGACGAGCACGTCTTCGCGGGCCTGCTGCGGCCCTGGCGCGGCGACTCGACGTCGACGCTCCGCGCGGACGACCCCCGGCGGAGCCGGCGCGAGCGGCCGCCGACGTACCTGCCGAACACGACGTCGAGCACGCCGCGGACGGGCTCCGTCTAAGCGTTCCGGCCGATATTTTACCAGGGCCGCGTGCGGTGCGCCGTGTCGTTGCGCCGCCGGAGGCGGCCCGGCGTGTCGCGGCCGGGCGCGGCGCCGGGGTCCGCGACGCGGTTCGTCGCGACGTTGTAGAACTCGCCCGTGGGCACGGCGGTCATGTTGAGCGTCCGGCGCGCGCCGGCGATGGCGCGCCGCGCGCTGCGGCAGCCGGGGATGGCCTCGCCCGTGATGAGGTCGAAGCGGACGCCGAGCGCGCCCTCGCCGCCGCCGCCGCCGCGCCGCAGGCTCACGATGGCCGCGTTGTCGAGCTTGTAGGAGCCGTCGGCGTGCTTCCAGCCGCCGATCTCCGCCTGGGCGGCCCGGGGCTGCCGGCGCGGGTGCGCGAACTCCGCGCCGTGCGTCGTGTGCGCCTCGAACGGCGCCCTTCCCAGGCTGTAGTTCGTCTTGCAGCTCGACACGCGGTCGAAGGCGGGCCGCTCGCGCTCGTAGGTCGCGCAGAGGGCGCTGGCGTCGGGGTGGAACTCGGCGCGGCTCGTCGACTTGAAGCCCGGGGGGAAGCCGTCGGGGTTGATGATCGCCGCGCGGTCGCTCGCGTTCTTGTCGATGCGCGGCAGCGCGAGGGACTGGCGCGCCGTGCGCGCGAGCTGCGTCGTGAGCTGGTAGGTCGTCTGGTAGTCGGTCTTGAGGCTCTTGTCGAAGATGACGAGCTTCTGGTTGATGCCCTTGGCCACCATGGCGGCCGCGGGCAGCAGCGCCTCTCTGTTAGGCCTGTTAGTAACTGATGTGGATCTTTCCCGGAAACGTTCGATTGTTGCACATTCAAGAGATGTCCGGGACTTTAAGTGGGACTTTGAGGCCTAGGCTACTTTGTCCGGGAGGCTATCACTTGGCCATCCGGGGCGGAGGGGGGTCTCCCTACTCCCGACGGCGGCGTTCGTGACCCCAGTCTTGGCGGATCTAGACGCATCAGAGAAGTGCGAGCCGCCGGTTAGTCCGGCCTGGGCGGCGCGTCGGCCCTGGCCCGGGCCCGCGCGCCGCCGCCGCCGGCCTGGCCGCCGGCCTCCGGCGCGGCCGCGACGTCGGTCTGCGCCTGGTCGCCTTGCAGTTCATCTTGCTGTGGAGAAGGCAAGCATGGCGACGCAGCTCAAGCAAAGCGGCATGATGCTGCCCGGGCCGTAGTCGATGCGCCTCGGCGCGCTCCTCATGGTGTCCGCCGCGAAGTCGCTCGTCGTGCTGCCCCGCGCCGAGTGGGCCGCGCGCGCGGCGGCGCACCGGACCCGCGTCGCGGACCTGCTCGGCGGGCGGCCCGGCGACGTCGCGAAGACGTGCGCCGCCGACCCGTTCCTGAATTTCGTGTTCACCTACTACAAGGGCGACCTGGGCAAGCCCGCGCGCCTCGAGCGCCTGACCGCACCGGCCCACGTCGCGCTCGAGGCCGGCGGCGACGCCGAGGACGGGAAGCTGTTGTGGCGGCGGCCCGACGCGGCGGGCGGCGTCCGGCGCTTCGACCCGCTGGGCGTGTCGGCGCCGCGGCTCGCGGCGCTCGCGCGGGGCCGCGAGGTGCTCTCGGCCACATCCACGAAGCCGCCGGTCTGGAGCTGCTACGGCCTCCACGAGTGGGCGATGGTCTACGGCGGCGGCGGCGAGCCCCCGCCGCGGCACCAGGCCCTCCCGCTCCGGCTCCCGCAACACCGCGTCGACGCCGTCGTCGACAGCAACGAGCTCCGGTGCACGCACTTCGACGCCTTCCGCTTCTACGCGGACGGCGCGAAGCTGTGTGGAAATCAAATCTTCAACCCGACTTCAATGTGCGCGTAATCGAACGATTTGGACCAGACTCTTTCGCTGTGCTTCGAGAACTCGACGAGAGCAATCGATCCGTCCAAAAATCAGCCGAATCGACTTCGATTTGATTGAGATGGAGAGTTCTGAAGTTTGGTGGGGACCCCCCAAACCAGTGGTTGATTTCCACACAGGCGCGAAGCCGCGGAACCGGTGGCAGCTCTCGCGGGACTCGCAGGCGGCCCACGAGCAGCCGGCGTGCCTGCACGCGGGCATGGACTTGTTGCGCTACGCCCTGCGCCTCGCGCCCTTCCTCGAGCCGGAGCTGCTGGGGGACGCGCTCGCCGTCGCCGTGGACGCGCGGAAATTGGACATGCGCGCGTCGCCCTACGACCTCCGCGGCGCCGTCGCGACCGGCGACGCGGCGCCCGTGCGCGTGGAGACGGCGGCCGGCCGCCGCGCCTACGTCGCCGAGCAGGCGCGGCTCGCCGAGGCCGCGGCGCCCGTGCGGGCCGCGCTCCTCGACGCCTACGACGCGTTCTTCCTCGAGCGCGCGCTCCGGAGCGGCGGCTAATATGAGGGTACAGGGGGGGCGTTATGTCACGGGGCACACAGGGGGGACGGGGGGATTCACGCGCAGGGGGGGCAGCCGTAGCGGCAGGCCTTCGTGTGCGCGACGGCCGCGGGCGCGTGCGTGAAGGTGCGGCCGCAGCCGCGCGCGCAGGGGAAGTTGCCGTCGGCGTCCATGGGGGGCTTGGACTGGGCCTGGTGGTTCTTGCGGAAGCGCGACGGCGCGACGGGCTTGGGCCCCGGCGGCGGCGGCGCCGGCCGCGGCGCCGCGGCCGCGCGGCGCGCCTTGCGGCGCGACGCCTTGTCCGGCGCGGGCGGCGAGTTGCGGGGCTTGAGGGCGAGGAGGAGGCGCGCCGTGCGCGACATCTCGACGTCCGCGGGCTCGAGGACGCGGAGGTCGATGGCCTCGTAGAGTTCCCGCGCGACGTCGGCCGCGTTCCCGCCGTAGGGGTCGTCCGCGCGCGGGGGCAGCGCGACGGCGTCGCGGCGGCCGGCCTCGAGCTTGGCGTGGTCCGCGTGGGCGTCGATGGCCGCGGCGACCTCCGCGCGCGTGAGGTCCTCGGCGTCGCCGTCGTCGTCGTAGACGACTCGGAACCACGGCGCACGGTCCGCCTCGCCGGCCTCGGGCTCGATCTTCGCGACGACGCGGCCCTCGAACCAGGCGCCGCCGAAGCGCCGCGCGACCGTCGCGCCCACGGGGTGGGCGGGCCGCGCGGTCGGCGCCTTCGCGGGCGACGGCGGCCGCGACGCCTTGCGCAGCGGCGGCGCGGCCTTGGCGACGCGGCCCGCGCGGGGCGACACGCTCACGGCGCGCACGGAGCCCGCGGACGACGACGACGACTTGCGCGCAGGGCCCATCGTCAACAGGGGGCGAAGTGGACTCGAGGCTGCCCCGGGTGGGTCTTAAGTGGACTCGACTTTGCGTGTTCTTTTGTCTGCTTGTCTGAATTCAAACGTGGTTGAGTCTTCATTGAACCGATTTGAACGTTAGGCGAACGTTCCGTGTCCCCCGCCCCCCTGCCCGCCCCGAGGCGGCGTCGCGCGTCGCGCACCGCGCCGCGGCCGCCCGCGGCGTCGGGGGGGAAGCCCGCCGGCGAAGGCTGGGCACGGATGGGCGGGATCTCCGAGTCGCGACCGCTGACCATCGACCGCCGCGGCCGGGCAGCAGCCGCGGCCACGAGGGGGACCGCCGGGCGCCGCGATGTTCCGCGACGGCCGGCCCGTGCGCGAGCGGGGAAGGGGCGCGCAGCGCGCTCGGCCTCGGCGGCGGCGGCGGGAGCCGCGCACGTCTCCGAGAGAGCAGGTTAAAACAGGGGGCACAGCGAACGGGGGGGCGGCGCGCGCCTCGCGGCGGGGCCGGCGCGCCGGCGCGCCGCTACAGGGGCCGCGGCGGCGGCGGCGGCGGCGGCGGCCGCTCGTCGGGCTGGCTCGGCGAGCAGCAGAGCGGCCGCCGGCTTCCGCCGACTGCCGGCGCGTGGCACCAAACCGCGCCGGCCTCGTCGAAGGACGAGGCCCCGGCGCCGCGGCGGTCCAGGGGCGGCGGGCGGCCGCCGTGGAGGCGCTCCGCGAGGCGCATGGCCTGGCCGTAGGTCATGGGCTCGGCGTAGCTCGCGGGCGCGGCCGTTCGCCGCGGCCGCCGCACGCACGACGTGAGCAGGCGCCAGGCGGCGTTCGGCCGCCGCCGCGCGCCCGCGAGCAGCCGGTCGTGGTACTTGTGCGCGCGGTCGTCGTCGTCCATGGCGAGCAGCGGCGACGCCTCGCCCCCCGGCGCGTCGCAGGGCGCCGCCGGAGCGTCGGGCCGGCTGCGGCGGGCCGCCGCCGACGCGATCGTTTTTTCAAAGTGGCGGGACCGCCGAGCTCCCGACGAGGCGCGACGGGCGCGCAGGCAGGACGGCGCGCAGCACTCACAGACGCGCCGAATTACGTTTCCAATCGCGTGTCGATGCCCGGCGTCGAGAGCCGACGCTGCCGCACTTGGGCAAGCTTTGCCGCAAGGATCCAGTGCTCGCCGAAGCTGCCGCCAAGTCGAGCGGCACCAGCTCGCGGCGCCGCGGCAGGCGTTCAAGGCGCGCCCCGCCATCATGGCGGAGTGGTCGACGTCGAAGCAGCAGCAGAAGAAGGAGCGCCGGGCGCGGCGGCAGCCGGCCTGGGAGAAGGCCGCCGACGAGGCCTTCGAGCGCAGCGGGGCGGCGTTCATGATGGCCGCGGCCGCCGGCGCCTTCGGCACCGACGCGCGCCTGAGCCTCGTCGTGCTCTGCGGCATCCCCGGCTGCGGCAAGTCGACGCTCGCGGCGGCCCTCAAGGCCAAGGGCTTCGTCGTCGTCTGCCAGGACGCGCTCGGCTCGCGCCAGAAGTGCGAGGCCGCGGCGTCGGCCGCGCTCGCCAGGGGCGACAAGGTCTGCGTGGACCGCTGCAACCACACGCACCAGCAGCGCGAGCTCTGGCTCGCCCTCGCCGCCCGGGCCGACCCGGACGCCGCGTGCCTCGTCGTGCACCTCGACGCGCCGCCCGCCGTCGCGAAGAAGCGCGTCCTTGGCCCGGGCAGGAAACAAAAATATTCAACGCGACTTCAACATGAATGTATCACAAGCTGTCCGTCGAGGACTCGACGAGAGAAGACGATCCGTCCAAAAATCAGCCGAAACGACGTCGACGCGAGCGAGACGGAGAGGTTCGAAGTTTCGCTGGACCGATCCAGCTCACTGGTTGTTGTTCCGGCACAGGTCATGGCCCGCAAGAAGCACGCGACGCTGCCGGCCGCGCCGGCGTCGCTGGGCATCGTCGACCGCTTCGCCAAGGAGTTCGAGCCCGTGACGCAGCCGCGGACCTGGCGCCTCGCCGGCGCGTGGCGCGCCGCGGACGCGGCCGCCGCGATCGACGCCGTCGGCGCGTCCGCGTCCGCGCCGCCGCCGTCCGCGCTGCCCGCGCCGGCCGCCGCGCCGGCGGAGACGCCCGCGGATCGCCTCGCGGCCATGGGCTGGCCCAAGGCGCTCTGCGAGGCCGCGCTGAAGAAGGCGCGCGGCGACGAGGACGCCGCCGTCGACCTCCTCCTCACGGAGCCCGCGGCCGCGCTCGCGCTCTAGGCGAGGGGTAAAATACGGGCGGGGCCTAGGCGTTGATGGACGCGGCGGCGTCGGGCGCGCGGTCGTCGTCGTCGCTCCCGTCGAGGAGCGGGTTCGCCTGGTCCGCGGCCGGCGGCGCGCTCTTCGGCGGCGCGACCTCGGACGTGATGACGAGGTAGAGGCCGATGACGACCCCAATCGCGCCGAGGTCGCCGACGCCGGGCATGGACAGGCACGCGTCGTCGTCGTCCGCCCGCGCGCAGTTCCGGTACGCGCCGGACGCCAAAATCAGCGCCGTCAGCAGGGACGACGTCACGGGCTGGAGCACGGTGTAGGCCGACACGAGCGACGCCGACGCGTGCACGTTGCCCCAGGTCATGAGCGCGTACGCGCCCACGGACTGGAACAGGATCCAGTAGGCGAGCGCGAGGAGCGCGGCCTCGGGCACGCGCCAGGCGTCGCCGCCGCAGTCCTTGCAGAGGAAGTCGAGGGCCGCGCGCGACGAGTTGAGGGCCACGGCGGTGACGGCCATGAAGAGCGCCGCGACCATGTAGGACCACGCGGTCACGGCGAGCGCCGGGAACCGGCGCAGCAGCGGCTTCGACCGGATCACGTAGAGGGACGTCGCGAGGCAGTTGACGAAGAAGAAGCAGTTGCCCGCGATCTCGTCGACGAGCGCGGAGCTGCCCACGGACGACGCCGACAGGTAGACCATGGCCGCGCAGCCCACAAACGCGACGCCGATGCCCGCGAGGCGCCGGGCGCTCGGCTTCTCCATGCCCAGCCAGATGGCCAGCACCGCCGTGAAGATGGGCTGCGAAGGCTGCCAGATGGCCCCGGCCACGGGGTTCGACAGCTTGAGGCCGACGATGAACGACACCTGGTTCCCGAAGATGAAGAGGCCCAGGAGCGCGAACTCGCGCCACTCGCGGACGACGTCGCCGACGCGCGTCGGCGTCCAGACGTGGGCCGCGGCGAGGAGGATGGGGCCCGCGCAGCCCTCGCGCAGCAGCGCGAAGAGCAGCGGGTTCGTCGCCGGCAGGCCCAGCTTGCCGATGACGCCGCCGGCGCCGAACATGACCTGCGTGAGCACGAGGGCGCCGTGGACCCAGAACCAGTGCGGCCGCGACGTCGGCTTGACGGACATGGCGTGCATGTAGTCGCGGGCGGCCGAGGGGGGGCTCGGGGACGTGCGGGGGCGCCGCGACTGGGCAAGGCGCGCGCGCGGACCGACCGCAAATTCTTCAGCTCGCTCGAGCCTCATGGAGAGCAGGAGGGGGGAAGCACCACTGAGATTGCCTATCCGTTGCAGTTTATTTCGTTGCGGCTCGCTGTATGTGTTTGGTTCCGCTCATCGGCTCGCTCTATGTAATTGGTTCCCATGAGTTCATGCACAGACAACCTTAACCACTGTCATGCTGATCTGAGATGAGTAGTCTGTAAATGGGGTGAGGTAGTGGTGGTGGTGGTGGGGGTGGTACCCCTGAGGCCGCTGGAGACCACTCGAATCCACCGGAGTTATGCTTGTTTTGGCTCTATCGACCAGTTTTGATCTCGAGCTTGAGCAAACTGGTGGTTTTGACGCTCGATCATAAATTTCGACCGTGTGGAGGTCATGGCCGAGCAGCCCTCCAGCTGCCGATCGGCCAGAACGGGTGGTTCACAGGCTTCGTTGACCCCATGTTGCAGCTGTTTTGACCACTCATTTTGAGCAAGTCGCGACTCAGGGGTAGTTGGTTAGTGGTGCTTGGTGTCGTGGGGTGGTTCGCTGCCGGCCTCTTGTTGGTTCCGCTGATTTCAGCCCGAGACGGCATGGAGGCATTAAATTTAGTCGAGCGCGCCTACCACCGCGCGCGCGCCCCCGCGTGCAAGATCGCTGGGACTGCGCATAGCGCGCACATGGGGGCTGCCATCGGCGAAGGAGCGGCATCGTCTAGATTGCGATTCGCTGAGAACGCGAGCGGTTTCGGACGACCGATTTGACCGACGCGACGCCCCTCCCCCGGCCCGTGAGCGGCCCGGGCAGCCCCGCGCAGCAGCAGGGATCGTCCGCCATCGACCCGCGAGCGCCCTGCCACAAGGGCTGGCCCAGAGGAGCCGAGGAAGTCGATCTGACATGTTCGGGCTGAAACCGCGTCGCGCGCGGCCGCGTGGCCGCGCGCGCGTGTCGCACGTACTTCGAGCCAAACCAGCAACTGAGCAGCCCGAGGGCACCAGACGTGTACCCCGAGCCTCCGCGCCAGCCAGCATGCTGCCCGAAGCCCAAAAAGTGCTGCTCTGGCGGTCAGAGAGCATGTCGAAAAGTAGCGAGTTCGCGAGCACATAAAAATCGACCGCCGACGCGGCCATGGTCACGGCGCACACTCCTGGAGAGAGGGCGCGCCCGGCATTCAGACGCATGTTCCCGTGACCATGGCCCCGTCGAACGCCGCGCGACAGCCAAATGCAAAGAGAGGCTCTCCATGCTTCTCCCCTCATATGGAGAGCTTGTGGCAATTGAGGTTAGCGATGCTCAGATGCTGCCCCACTGCGTTTGCATCGGCAGCCCTCGATCGTTCTCGGCGCCGCAGGCAATCGCAATCAACGCAAAACCGCAACTAGAAAAAAGCCATGCTCCGCCGCCTCGCCGTCAGCCTCCTGGTCGCCACCGCCGCCGCCGATGTCGTGCCGGACGGGCTGAGGAAGCAGATCAAGCAGCTCAAGGCCAAGGAGGCGGCGGCGCGCGCGGCGCACGCGGCCGAAGCTGCCCACGCGGGCGTCGCCGGGCCCCGCCGCCTCGAGGAAGACGACGACGACGACGACGACGCGATGTTCGCGTCGTGGGACGCGGCGTGCTCCATCATGTACGACTGGGAGACGTGCTTCTCCACGGAGTGCGGCCTCACGATCACCGACGACGACGACGACGACGACGACGACGACGACGACGACGACTACGCCATCGCGACGTGCGCCGACGCCGAGGCGTCGCCCTCGTTCCTCGAGGCCTGCGACACGACGGCCGTCGACGGCGTCTGCTCCGCCTGCTCGCCGCTCTACGAGGCCTGGGTCGGGGCAGGACAAGAGTGATTCAACGTCGCTTCAACTTGAACGTTCTGCGCGCGCGCGTTCCGGAAAAGTCATCCACGCGTCGAGACCGTTCCGAGAGATGATCGCTCGTCCAAAAATCAGCCGAAACGAGTGGAAAACGGCCGAGATCGGAGCCTTTGAAGTTGGGAATTTCGCACTCTTGTCCTGCCCAGGCCTGGGTCGCGTGCATCTACTCCTACGCCGCGACCTTCTCTCTCGGCGACACCTGCGTCTTCATCTGCGCGTCCGACGCGACGGACGCGGCCGCCGGCCTCAAACTCGGCGCGGCCGCGTTCGGCCTCTGCCTCGCGGCCGGCGCGCTCTGAGCGGCCGGCTCCACACGCAATTCACACACGAAATTCGCACACCAAAAGACACGCAAATTCGCATGAAACCCTGACCCCCGCGACGGCCCGCTCCCACATCGGCGGCACCTCAGCAGGCGCGGCCCGGCACCCTAAGTTCGGGCCCCTGCAACGATCCTGCAACTTGAAGCCCCCTTGAGCCCCTGCACACGATGGCATTCGACTCGTGCAACCCGTTAGACCGTTAGGGCGTTATTGGCCTCGGACGCTCGGGTGTTAGGTCGTTATTGGCTTTTTAAGGATCGGGTGGCTGGGTGTTATGGGTGTTATCGAGAATTTTCGCCAGGGTGTTATTGATTTTGAAAAATCGAGTGGCTGCCATCGGCAGGGTGTTATTAGTGTTATTTGATTGGCTAGCTAGGGTGTTATCGCGTTATTGCTAACTAGCCATAACGTGTTGCCCGAGTCTATGGCATCCCTGGTCGAGGCCACCCCGGCACCGGGCTCCTGGGCCGAGGCGCTCGAGCGGCAGCCCGAGGGGCTCGCCGGCGCGGTGCTGCGCAAGGCGCTCGTGCGCCGCGAGCCGTCGCTGTCGAGCGCCGCCGTCGGCGAGCTGCGGCGGGGCACGGCCCTGCGCGTGACGCGCGCGGCGTCCGCCGGCGGCCGCGAGCGCCTGCTCGTCGCCGGCGGCGGCCTCGAGGGCTGGGTGTCGGCGCCGACGCTGCGGAAGCCGCCGCGGGGCCTGAAGGTGGGCCTCTGCTTCCTCGTCTACGGAGGCGTGGAATACGCGGACGTCTGGCGGTGGTACCTCGACGGCGTCGAGTCGCGCCGCTTCGCCATCTACGCGCACTCGAAGCGGCCCGGCGCCTGCGCGGCGTCCTGCGGCGGCCTCCGCAACGTGACGGTCTTGACGGAGGGCCTCGTGGACACGGCGTGGGGCGACGTGTCGCTCGTCGAGGCCGCCGCCGCGCTCTTCCGCGCCGCGCGCGACGGCGGCTGCGACGCCTTCGTGCTCCTCAGCGACACCATGCTCCCCCTCGAACCCTTCGACGCGCTCTGCGACCGGCTCGGGTCGTCCCTCTTCCAGGTGCAGGAGACGCCGTCGCCCGAGGAGTTCGAGGCCCGGTCCGGCAACCACGCGATGATCTCGAGGAAGCTGCCCCGGGCCCTCGCGGACCGATGGAGACCTTCGACCATCACCAAGGCGAACATGTTCTGCGCCCTGCTCCGCGACGACTTCGACGCGCTCGACGAAAGGCCGCAGTCAGGGCAGCAAAAGAGAGCGACATTCCCAACTTCAAAGGCTCCGATCTCGGCCGTTTTCCACTCGTTTCGGCTGATTTTTGGACGAGCGATCATCTCTTGGAACGGTCTCGAAGAGTGGATGCTTTTTCCGGAACGCGCGCGCGCGGAACACTCATGTTGAAGCGAACTTGAATCACTTGTTTCCCGCCCAGGCCGCAGTACGACGCGTTCTCGACGATCTGGGTCGGCGCGTCCGACGAGTACTACTGGGCCAACATGATGACCATACTCCGACGGCCCTACGCGTCGGCGCGATTCCTCTACTGCGCGGCGAACCACGCGGGCGTCACGGCCGCGGAGCTCCACGACGTCGACGGCGCCTTGCTCGCGGCGACGCGCGGCTTCCTCTTCGTCCGCAAGGTGCGGTCCATCGCGGCTGACGCGCTCCCGCGCTACCTCCAGCGGATCCGGAGCGGCCGCGCCCACGTGCGGCCGTCGCCCGCCGAGTGCGCGGCCGTCGCCACGACGGCGAGCCTCATCACGGGCCACGTCTGGGGCGAGGTCGAGTAAGCGGCCGTCTTATACGCGGCCGCGGCGAGCGGGGGGGGGGAGGTCTTGCTTCGGCGGCCGGCGGCGCTCAGTCGTCGCGGCGGCGGCGGCCGCGGGACCGGCTCCGGCTCCGGCTCCGGTCGCGGCGGCGCCGCGACCGGCGCGGCTGTCGCTGCGGTCGCGGCGGCGGCGGCCGCGGTCGCCGTCGTCGTCGTCGCCGCGGCGGCGGCGGCCGCGGCTCCGGCTCCGGCTCCGGCGCGGCTCGTCGCGCGGCGCCGCCGGCTGCGCCGCGAGCTGCGGCGCCGCCGACGGCGGCCCGACGCCCGGCGGCGGCCCGACGCCCGGCGGCGCGCCGTAGGCGCCGCCGCCGCCGTAGCCGCCGCCGCCGCCGTAGGCCCCCGGCGGCGGGGGCGGGCCGCCCTGGCTGAACTGCATGTTCGAGGGGCAGAAGCCGCGGCCCTGGGCCATGGCCCGGAGCTCGTCGGGCACCTCGGCCTGCGCGTCGTCCAACAACTTGACGAGCTGGGCGGCCTTCCGGTCGTCGCGCTGCGTGAAGAAGGTGTAGGCGTTGCCCTTGGCGCCCGCGCGGCCCGTGCGGCCGATGCGGTGCACGTAGTCCTCGACGTTGTTGGGAAAGTCGTAGCAGACGACGGCCTTGACCTCCTTGATGTCCAAGCCCCGCGCGGCGACGTCCGTCGCGATCAGCACGGGGCAGATGCCGACCTTGAAGGCGTTGAGCGTCTGCGTGCGCTGCATCTGGTCCTTGTCGCCGTGGATCGCCGCGCACCTTACCCCCACGGCCCGCGGGAGCGTGCGCTCGAGCTGGTCGCACATGCGCTTCGCGTTGGCGAAGACGATGACGCGCGCGACGCCGCCGGCCGCGGCCTGCGTCTCCTTGCGGATGCAGTCCGCGAGGTAGCGGTCCTTCTCCTGCGGACCTCTCGTGACGAAGATCTTCTGGCACACGTCCTTGTTGACGCGCAACGCGCCCGTCGTGTCGCCGACGTAGATGATCACGGGCTCCGCGAGGAACTCCGACGCGAGGCGCCGCACCTCCTTGGGCCACGTCGCCTGTGTGGAAATCAACCAGTGAGCTGGGACGTCGGGGCCAAACTTCAGAAATCTCTAGCTCGGTCAAATCGAAGTCGATTCGGCTGATTTTTGGACGAATCGATTGCTCTCATCGAGTTCTCGAAGCACAGCAGAAAACCTCGCGTCGAAACGGTCGCATACGCGCACATTGAAGTCGGGTTGAAGATTTGATTTCCACACAGCACGTCGCCGTGAAGAAGAGCGTCTGCCGGTCTCCGGGGCATCGCGCCACAATCTTCCGGATCTGCGGCTCGAAGCCCATGTCGAGCATGCGGTCCGCCTCGTCGAAGACCAAGTAGTTGACGTTGTGCATGGACACCATGCCGCCCTCGAGGAAGTCGTTGAGGCGCCCGGGCGTCGCGATGACGACGTGCGCGCCGCTCCGCAAGGCCCCCAGCTGCGGGCCCTTGGGGCTGCCGCCGTAGCAGCAGATGGAGCGGATGCCCAGGGGCCCGCCGAACTTGACGCACTCCTCGGCGATCTGCGTCGCGAGCTCGCGCGTCGGCGCCAGCACGAGCACGCGCGGCGCGTTCGGCTGGCCGGGCATGGGACCCGGGTTGTTGCCGCAGAGCTGCTTGAACGCGGGCACGAGGAAGCCCAGCGTCTTGCCGCTGCCCGTCTTCGCGACGCCGATGACGTCGGACCCGGCGAGGGCCGGCGGCCAGGCCTGGCCCTGGATCGCCGACGGCGTCGCGAAGCCCGCGGAGCTCAGCGACGCGAGGAGCCGCGGCGGGAGCGGCGCGGCGTCGAAGGTCGCGTAGCGCTCCTTGCAGCCGCCGGCGACGGTGATCTCGTGCTCCGCGCGCCAGGCCATGACGTCCGCCGGCGAATCGTCGTCCTTCTTCAGCGCGCCCAGGTCGCCGCCGCGGCGCACGGAGCCCTTCATCATCGGGTCGCCGCCGCCGCCGCCGTTGAAGCCGCCGTTGAAGCCGCCGCCGCCGTAGGTGCCGCCGCCTCCGTAGCCGCCGCCGCCGCCGTAGCCGCCGCCGCCGCCGTAGCCGCCGCCGCCGCCGTAGCCGCCGCCGCCGTAGCCGCCGCCGCCGTAGGACGGGCCGGACGGCCCGCGCGACGCGGCGACGTGCTGCTGCACGGCCGCGTAGGCCTGGCCCTCGGCGCTCGAGGGGTTGGCCGCCGCGTACTGCGCCTGCGGGGCCTGGCCGAAGCGGCTGCCGCCGCCGCCGGGCGGCGGCGCCGGCGCGCCCTGCGGCGCCGTCCACTGGACGGCGCCGCTCACCTGGTGGTAGTAGTAGGTGTTGCCGCTGCTCGGGTCCTTCGCCGAGGACCACCCGGGCGGCAGGGCGCCGCCGTTCGACATGGTCGTTGTCGTCGCGTGTCGCGCGCAACTATCGAATCGCGCGCGCAAAGAGGCTAGTCGACGTCGCCAGCGACGCGGGCCTGATTCGAGATGGCCACGGCATCGCCGGCATGATCGGCATGGTGCTGTCGCGCTTGGCCAAAATCGCCGATCGGCCCTGCACACTTCGCACCGCCGCCAGCGCAGCCGCGCGACAACACCAATGGCCGTCACGTCCCTGCGCCTGCAGCGCCTCGCGTCTCGCCTCGGCTACCCGCGGCGCCCGGCGTCCAGCCTCACGAAGATCGTGGCGACCATCGGCCCCGCGTCCGAGGACCTCGAGCCCCTGAAGGCCTGCGTCGCCAGCGGCTTCGAGGTCATGCGCCTCAACTTCAGCCACGCCACGGAGGAGGAGTTCTTCCGGCGCGTGCACAATTTGGCCAAGTGCGACGGCGGCCACAAGGTCGCGACGCTCCTCGACACGCGCGGCCCCGAGGTGCGCCTCGGCGGGCTCAAGGTCTGCAAGGAGTCGGGCGACCGCAAGGCCAAGGTCGCCCTCGAGGCCGGGTCGACGCTGTTGCTCACGGGCGACGCCGCCTTCGACGGCGCCGGCGACGCGACCACGATGTACGTCAACTACCCGGGGCTGGACAAAGTCGTCGAGGTCGGCGACAGCGTGCTCCTCGACGACGGCCTCGTCATCCTCGAGGTCGCGTCCGCGGACGCGAGCGGCGTCACGTGCACGGTGACGAACAGCAACGCCATCGGCGAGCGCAAGGGCGTCAACATCCCCGGCGCGCCGTTAGGGCTGCCGCCGCTGAGCGACAAGGACCAGGCCGACGTCGCGTTCGGCGTGGCCAACGGCATCGACTTCGTCGCCGCGTCGTTCATCGGCGACGCGGCGGGCGTCGAGGCCGTGCGCGCCTTCGTCGACGCCGAGGTCGCCAAGCACCCGGACCTCTACCCGGACGGCGACAAAGTGTTGATCGTCTCCAAGGTCGAGAGCCTCGGCGCGTTGGACGAGCTCGACGGCATCGTCGACGCGTCCGACGGCGTCATGGTCGCGCGCGGCGACCTGGGCGTCGAGGTGCCCATCGCGTCCGTCGCGACGTGGCAGAAGACCATCGTCGGCCTCTGCCGCGCCGCGGGCAAGCCCGTAATTGTGGCCACCCAAATGCTCGAGAGCATGCAGAAGAACCCGCGGCCGACGCGCGCCGAGGTCGCGGACGTCACGAACGCGGCCCTCGAGCTCGCCGACGCCGTCATGCTCTCCGGCGAGAGCGCCAACGGCGACTACCCGGCGCTCGCGCTGAAGACGCAGCGCGACATCCTCCAAGCCGCGGAGGCGTGGGACGACGAGCTCTACGACGCGGGCTGGGCCGGCGTCGAGCCGGCCCTCGCGCTGCCCCTCGCCGCCGTCCACGCGCAGCGCGCGGCCGGGGCCGCGGCGCTGGCCGTCGTCGAGGACGCGGGCGGCGCGCGGACGCGCGGCGTGGCGCAGTGCGCGCCCGACGTGCCCGTCGTCGCGCTCGCGGCGTCGGCGCGCGTCGCGCGCCAGCTCGCGCTGAGCCGCGGCGTCGCGCCCGTCCACGCGCCCGGAGCCGCGGACCTCGACGCCGCGGCCGCCGCGGCCGCCGCGCGCGCGGAGCTCGGCCTCGCCGCGGACGCGGCCGTCGTCGTCTACGCGGGCGACGCCGTCTCCCTCCTCTAAGCTTTAAAGACAAAGAACCACGCCTCCAATCCAAGCAATTCATCTTTATGACACAAAAAACTAAGCGCGCGGGCTTCCGGGAAGGGGGGGGAGGGAAGGACGCGGCGCGGCGCGCGCCGCCGCGGGTACCGAGCGCGGCGGCGCGGTGGCCGCGCGGTCAGGGCGCGGCGACGGTGAAGATGGGCGGCGAGTTCTGGAGGCCCGCGGCGGCGGGCGTCGACCACGCGCCCGAGAAGGCGACGGACTTCTTCGCCGGCGCGGGCCGCGCGCCGCCGTCGTCGTCGCCGAGGTCGTCGAGGTAGTCGTCGAGGTCGTCCTGGACGGAGCGGCCCTCGGCCGCGTCCTCCTGCGCCTGGAGCATGGCCGCGCGGATGTTCGCGGACATGGCGCCCGTCGGGAGCTCCGCGCCGACGCCGTCGACGGCGGCCCTGGAGCTGCGGCGCTGCGTGCCGTCCATGTCGACGGCGACGGAGCGCTGCTGCTTCTGGATCTTGATCATCTTGCACGCGGCCTTGGACCGCTCGCACTCGAGGACGCGCTCGAGGTTGCGCGCGTCGTTGCGGTGGCGCACGTCCATGTTGCAGAGCGTCTGCTCGTGGCGCAACCGCAGCGTCTTCGAGGCCTTCTCCTGCTGGGCGATGAGGAGGGGCAGCTTCGTGCGCAGCGCCGACTCCTGGACGCGCTTCGTCCACGCGATGGCCTCGCGGCGGTCCAAGGCCTGCGCCTTGGCCTCGAACTCCGCGGCCTCGGACGGCCGCTTCGACTTGCGGAGCTTGCGCGCCGCGTTGCGGTACTTGATGACCAGCGGGTTGCGCTTGCGGAGCTTGTAGGACGCCGTGCGGTTGTGGCGGCAGACGTAGCGGTTCGGGCACGCGCACGCCGTCGCGGAGACGTCGTGGAGCGTCGCGGTGCGCAGCGTCCGCTCGACGAACTCGTCGCGCTCCACGCGGTGCTTCTCCGCCAGCGCCAGGGCCTTGGCGCCCTGGTCCGCGATGGTCGTCGCGCGCTCGTCGGCGAGGTCGGCCTCGTACTGCGTGAGGCGCCGCGCGTGCGTCGCCACGAGCATGCGCATGCGGCGGTCCCGCTGCTCCTTCTGGCGCCGCTCGAGGTCCGCCTTCTGGCGGTCCTCGGCGAACTTGATGCGCTCGTCCAGCGCGTAGACGTGCTCGACGAAGCCGAGGCGCTGCATGAGGAGCCGCTCGTTCTTGAGGCCGTTGAGGTCGAGCGTGTCGCTGCGGCACGACGTCCGCGTGCCGATGGTCTCGCTGTCGCACCTACTCAACGCGCCGTGCTCCTCGACGACGCTCCGGAAGGCCGTGAGCTCGTCGTCGATCATCTCCTCGAGGCACCGCTGCATCTTCATCGCGTCGTCTCTCCCGTCGACGAGCTTGTCGTCCATGGCCGTCGCGCCGTAGGTCTCCATGAGCTCCTTGGTCCGCGGCGACGCGACGAGCTTCTCCGTGTTCCGCGCCTGGAACATGTTCTTGGCGGACGGGCGCCGCGGCCGGCCGAAGCGGCCCTTGGCCGACGCGGTCTTGGACGATTCCGACGGCGGCGGCGCCGCGGCCGTCGCGGAGAGGGGCCGCGCCTGCCGCAGCGCGCCCGCGGACCCGGGCCGCGGCGCGGCCTCGGCGGCGGGCTTCGTCGGCCGCGCGAGGACGGCGCTCTTGGGCCGCGCGTTCGGCCGCGCGCCCGGCGGCCGCCGCGGCTTCTGCTCGTGGTCCTCCTTGGGGTAGAGCTTCGCCGCGCCGTCGTCGCCGATCTCGCCGTAGCCCTGGAGGTCCGCGAGCGTCGCGATGCGCGGCGCGCGGCTCATGTCGACGGTGTCGTCGTCGACGGACGCGGCGCTCGGGCGGCGCGGCCGCGCCGGCGCGCGGGGCCGGCAGGCGAGCGGCTCGTCGTCCCAGTCCACCGTGTCGTCGTCGGCGGGCGACGTGGCGCCGGCGGCGTGCGCGCGCGGCTCGTCGTCCGTCGACGACTCGTCGCCGGCCGGCGGCCGCGCGGGCGCGGTCGCGGGGCGCCGCGGCGCCGCGGCCGCGGACCGCGGCGGCGGCCGCGCGGGCGGGCTCGCCTTGCGCGGCGCGGCCGCCGCGGACTTGGGCGGCGGCCGCGCGGGGCTCTCGATGCGCACCTTGCGCGGCGGCGCCTTGGCGAAGTCGTCCTCGTAGGGGTCCTCGTCGAAGCCGCCGAGCGACTTGACCGACGCCTCGTCGTCCGTGCTCACGACGATCGCGCGCGCAGTGTCGACGCGGAGCGGCGCGGCGCCCGCGCGGCGCTCCGGCGTCGACGCCTCCCGGGGCGTGCCCCAGGCCTTGGCCGCGGGCGCGGGCGCCGCCGCGCGCGCGGCGCGCGCGCCGCCCACGCACTCGGGCAGGACGCGGCCGACGTCCGACATCGCGCGGAGGCGCGCGACGAGCCGGTCCACGGGCGCCGACGCGTCCGTCAGGTCCACCTGGAGTCCGACGCAGTAGCAGTACGTGTCTTGCGCGTCGAAGACGGGCTGGAGCGTCAGCAGGCACTGGAACGTCGACCCGTCGCGCTTGTAGTTCGGCAGCTTGACGACGAGCGACTCGCCGCCCCGCAGGGCGTCGACGATCTCCTCGATGAGGTACGTCGGCGTCTCCGCGCCCTGGAGGAAGCTGCACTTCTGCCCGACCATGTCCTTCCCGTAGCCCGTCGTCGCCTCGAAGCCCTCGTTGATGAGGCAGAGCGGGATCCCCGGGACGCGCATGTCCGACACGACGAGCCCGACGTCGGCCATGCTCGCGCTCATCGCGTCGACCATGCCGAGCCAGAACGTGCCGCTCCGCGCGTCGAGACCCATGGCCGTCGTCGACAGCAGGGGCGCCTCGTCCTCCTCCGGCGGAGGCGCCGACCGCTCCCGCTCGCGGAACGCGAGGACCGCGCGCGCGCCCTCCTCCGAGTCGAGGAAGGGCCGGAGGCAGCACTCGCCGACGATGTCCTGCCAGCGCGCTGACCACTGCTTGACGTCCTTGAGGATCGGGGCCCAGTCCGTCGTGTCGATGTCTCCGATGACGATCTCCGTCGTCGTGCAGTAGAAGAGCGGATTCTGCCACATCCGCATGAACAGCTTGCGCGCCAGCGCGCTTCGCCGCCGGCCCGTGGCGCGCTCGAGCGCGTCGGCGTCCTGGAGGAACTTGACCGCGCACAGGGCCAGGGGCGACCTCTGTTCCGCGAACCGCTCGAGCGCGGCCGCGCTCTCCGGGTCGCTCGCGAGGCCGCGCACGGCCTCCGCGGGCTTCGAGAGCCACTTGAGCTTCGTCGTCGCGAACATGGACGCCACGCAGTGCTCCTCCGTCATCTCCACCGCCCGGGTCTCCTCGACCTCGACCTTGCGAGTGCCCCCGCGCACCGGCAGCTTCTTCGGCAGCATGCGCAGCAGCTTGTCCAGCTGGCCCAGCCGCATGGGCAAGTTGTCGTCCTCGATGACCTCGAACTGGACGCCGATCACGAACCGGTAGACGTCGTCCGCATCCAGCACCGGCCGCATGGAGAGCAGGTTCTTGAACTTCTTGCCCGACTTACGGTAGTTCGTGAGGAGCACGTGGCAGTCCTCGCACTTGCCCAGGGTGCGCTGGATGACGCCGATGGACTCGGGCTCCGTGTCGGGGCCCTGGAGGAAGCGGCAGTTCCGCCCGACGGCCTCCTCCGTCGTGTACTCGGTCACGCGGCAGAACTCGGGGTTCACGTAGACCATCGGCGCGCCGGGGATCGTCATGTCGCTCACGACGATGCACGCGGGCCAGGTCTCGGCGATCTGCGCGAAGGCGCCCAGCCACTCGTCCGTGTCGCGGACCTGGGCGAGGGCCGCGTGCGCGATCGTCCCCATCGACGCCGCGTGCTTGGACGCCACGAAGCGAGGGAAGCTGTCGACGATGAGCATGCGCCAGACGTCGTCGGCCTCGTTGAGGACGTGCATGAAGAGGTCGTCGGCCGCCACGGGCGCGTTCGCGAGCTTCATGGCCTGGGGCGTCGTCTTCTCCCAGAGCTTGCCCGTCGCGCGCGTCCGATCGGCCTGGCCGATGCCGCGCGAGCCGTCGCGGTTGCCCGGGTTCTTCGCGAGGTACTTGTCGTAGAGGACCTGGGCCTCCTGGACCTGCTTCTTCTCGTTGAGCTTCTTGCGGCTCAGCTTCTGCGCCTCGAGGACGAAGTCGAGCGACTGCTCGTTGTACTCCGTCGCGAGGAACGCCGTGAACGCCGCGCGGCCCTCCATCTTCGACAGCAGGGCCCGGAGCGACGCGTCGGCGTCCGTGAGCCAGGCGCTCTCGTTGAGCTTCAGGAGCGCGTCGGCGTGCTTCTTGCCCAGCTTCTTCCCGTACATGTCGCGGTCCTCGCCCGCGGCCGTCCGCACGGGCGGCGCGGGCGACGCCGCGGCGCGCGGCGCGGCCGCGGGCGGCGCGGGGAGCGCGTCCCCGCTGCAGTCGCCGCCGTTGGGCGTCAGGCGCAGCACGCGCCGGTAGTCCGACGACGAGTCGCAGAGCAGGCTCGACGGGAGCAGCGAGAGCAGGAGCTCGAGCGTCTTGAGCTGCGCGCAGACGTCGCTCGGGCGGCCCGTCATGTCGACCTGGGCGCCGACCTGGTAGAGGTACTCGCCGTTGGCGCCGAAGACCGGGTGCAGCGCCAGGTAGCACTGGAACGCCGACCCGTCCTTCTTCACGTTCGTCAGCTTCACCGCGAGGCCCTTGCACTCGCGCAGCGCGTCCACGATCTCGTCGATGAGGTACTGCTCCGTCTCGGGGCCCTGGAGGAAGGTGCACTTCTTCCCGATCTGCTCCGGGCCGTAGCCCGTCTGGTTCCGGAACCCGGGCTCGTTGATGGCCACCAGCGGGATCCCGGGCACCCGCATGTCCGACACGACGACGCCGACGTCCTCGAGCGACGACGCGACCCCCGAGAACATGTCCAGCCAGTACCGCTCGTCGCTCGTCTCCGTCG
Source organism: Aureococcus anophagefferens (assembly GCF_000186865.1). NCBI lineage: Eukaryota > Pelagophyceae > Pelagomonadales > Pelagomonadaceae > Aureococcus > Aureococcus anophagefferens. The sequence continues at coordinate 377,296 of NW_008705581.1, forward strand.
ACACGCCGTGGGCGCACGTGTGGAGGTGCGTCTCGAGGCCCTTGAGCTCGGAATGGCGCACGTGCTCGACGATGGAGCGGCCCGTCTCGGAGCGGAGGACGCGCGGGAGGAGGTCCGCGGCGAGGAACTTGGTCGACACGTCGAGGCCCCAGGCGACCTCCTTGCGGATCGGCTCCCAGGCCGTCTCGTCGATGTCGCCGATGACGATCTCCGTCCGCGTGCAGTAGAAGATCGGGTTGTGCCGCATGCGGAGATGGAGCTTGCGCAGCTGCTTCTTCGACGCCTTGCTCTCGAGGTCGTCCCGCAGGACGTCGGCCGCCTCCCGAGCGAACTGGACGTGCGTCTGCGTGAGGGGCGAGCCGTGCTCGGCCGCAAAGTCCGCGAGCATCTTGCCCATCGCCGCGTCCTGCACGAGTCCTCGCACCGTGTCCTCCGAGGCCTCGGCGGACGCGAGCCACCGGATCCGCGTGAGAGCGAACACTGTCGCGCTCCAGGAAGACTCGATCTTCGGCGTCGCAATAGCAGCAGAGGGTTGAGAAACCAAAGCGCCGTTGGCGCCGCCGTCGGTCCGGGCGGCGAGGAGGCCGCGGTCGCGCGCGACCTTGGCGCTGCGGAGGTTGAGCTTCTTCGGGAGCATCTGGAGGAGCTTGTTGAGCTGCTGGAGCTTGGCCGGGCTGTTGTCCTTCTCGACCTCGAACTGGACGCCGATCGTGTACCGGTAGACGTCGTCCGCGTCGTAGACGGGCCGCATGGAGAGGAGGTTCTTGAACTTGTCGCCCGACTTGCGGTAGTTCGTGAGGAGCACGTGGCAGTCCTCGCCCTTGCAGAGCGTCTCCTGGATGACCTGGATCGACTCTGGCTCCGTGTCGGGGCCCTGGAGGAAGCGGCAGTTCCGCCCGACGGCCTCCTCGCGCGGGTACTCGGTCACGCGGCAGAACTCGGGGTTCACGTAGACCATCGGCGCGCCGGGGATCGTCATGTCGCTCACGACGATGCACGCGGGCCAGGTCTCAGCAAATGTGATGAACGACGACAGCCACTCGTCGGCGTCCTGGGGCGCCATGGAGCCCATCTTCTCGAGGTTGTCCGCGAGGGCCGCGTCCGTCGCCGACTTGCCACCTCCGCTCTGCCTCATTTCTTGCATAGCCTTGGAGCAAAAGTCCGTCTTCAGGAAGCGGGGGAACGCGTCGAAGGCCAGGCTCGAGAGGGTCCGCTCGGCTTCTTTTTCTACGGCTTTCATCACGGCCCGCCCCGTCAGAGAATTCCCTTTTTGTTGCGCGGAGGCCCAGAGCCGTTGCGTCGCCTTCGTGCGCTGCTGCTGGCCGATGCCGTCGCCGACCTCCGCGAGGTAGAGCTCGTGGAGCTCCTCCGCCTTCTTCTCCTTCGCCGCGGCGTCGTCTGTAGCGCGCATGTCGAGGACGTCGACGTAGAACGCGAGCTCCGCGTCCGCTTGCTCCGTCTCGAGGAACTTGCGGAACGCGTCGCGGAAGGGTCCGGGGGCCGCGATCAGCGACCGCAGCGACGTGAGCGAGTCGGCGAGCCACATCTGCTGGGCGAGGACCTTCTGCTTCGACGACCGCTTGAGCCTCGTGCCCTTGATGTGCTTCGACTTCTTGGCGTGTTTGGGTTCGACGAACGTCGCCGGGGCGGCGACGTCGGAATCGAAGGACGGCGTCAGGTATGTGATCTTCTCGCCGGACTTGTTCAGGGGCACAACGGTGACGTCACGGACCGAGGAGACGACCTCCTCCGTGTGGTCCGTGCGGAACCGCTTGCCGCCCATGCCCTCGGGGAGGACGCGGCCGACGTCCGACATCGCGCGGAGGCGCGAGACGAGCCGGTCCACGGGCACCGACGCGTCCGTCAGGTCCACCTGGGCTCCGACGCAGTAGCTGTACTTGTCCCAGGCGTCGAAGACGGGCTTGAGCGTCAGCAGGCACTGGAACGACTCCCCGTCGCGCTTGTAGTTCGGCAGCTTGACGACGAGCGACTCGCCGCCCCGCAGGGCGTCGACGATCTCCTCGATGAGGTACGTCGGCGTCTCCGCGCCCTGGAGGAAGCTGCACTTCTGCCCGACCATGTCCTTCCCGTAGCCCGTCGTCGCCTCGAAGCCCTCGTTGATGAGGCAGAGCGGGATCCCCGGGACGCGCATGTCCGACACGACGAGCCCGACGTCGGCCATGCTCGCGCTCATCGCGTCGACCATGCCGAGCCAGAACGTGCCGCTCCGCGCATCGAGGCCCAGAGCGCTCGTCGACAGCAGGGGCGCCTCGTCCTCCTCCGGCGGAGGCGCCGACCGCTCCCGCTCGCGGAACGCGAGCACCGCGCGCGCTCCCTCCTCGGAGTCGAGGAAGGGGCGGAGGCAGCACTCGCCGACGATGTCCTGCCAGCGCGCCGACCACTGCTTGACGTCCTTGAGGATCGGGGCCCAGTCCGTCGTGTCGATGTCTCCGATGACTATCTCCGTCGTCGTGCAGTAGAAGAGCGGATTCTGCCACATCCGCATGAACAGCTTCCGCGCCAACTTGTCCCGGCGGCGGCCCTTGACCCGCGACAGCGCGTCCGCGTCCTGGAGGAACTTGACCGCGCACAGGCCCAGGGGCGACTTACTCGCGGCAAACCGCTCGAGCGCGGCCGCGCTCTCCGGGTCGCTCACGAGGCCGCGCACGGCCTCCGCGGGCTTCGAGAGCCACTTGAGCTTCGTCGTCGCGAACATGGACGCCACGCAGTGCTCCTCCGTCATCTCCACCGCCCGGGTCTCCTCGACCTCGACCTTGCGAGTGCCCCCGCGCACCGGCAGCTTCTTCGGCAGCATGCGCAGCAGCTTGTCCAGCTGGCCGAGCCGCATGGGCAAGTTGTCGTCCTCGATGACCTCGAACTGGACGCCGATCACGAACCGGTAGACGTCGTCCGCATCCAGCACCGGCCGCATGGAGAGGAGGTTCTTGAACTTCTCGCCCGACTTGCGATAGTTCGTCAGGAGCACGTGGCAGTCCTCGCACTTGCCCAGGGTGCGCTGGATGACGCCGATGGACTCCGGCTCCGTGTCGGGGCCCTGGAGGAAGCGGCAGTTCCTTCCGACGGCCTCGGCCGTCGTGTACTCGGTCACGCGGCAGAACTCGGGGTTCACGTAGACCATCGGCGCGCCGGGGATCGTCATGTCGCTCACGACGATGCACGCGGGCCAGGTCTCGGCGATCTGCGTGAAGGCGCTCAGCCACTCGTCCGCGTCGCGGACCTTGGCGAGGTCCGGGCCCGCCAAGGACGCGCCGAGCGACTTGGCGTAGCTGCTCTGCACGAAACGAGGGAAGCTGTCGACGACGAGCATCTTGAACGTGTTCTGCGCCTCCTTCTGGACGGCCACGTACGCGTCGGTCTTCGACTTGACGCTCCCCTTCTTCGCGCCGTCCCACAGCGTCGACGTCGCCTTGGTGCGGTCTTGCTGGCCGATGCCGCGCGACCCCTTTTTCGGGGGAGCCGCGCCCATGTACGTGTCCAACAGTCGCTGCGCCTCGCTGGCCTGCTGGTTCGGGGCCAGCTTGACGAGCTTCTGCGCCTCGAGGTAGAAGTCGAGGGCCTGCTCGTTGTACTCGCTCGCGAGGAACGACTTGAACGCGGCCCGCGCGTCCTCGCGGCCGAGCAGGACGCGCATCGACCGGTCCGCGTCCGTGAGCCACGCGCTCTTGTTCAGCTTCCGAAGCGCGCTCGCGTGCTTTTCGCCAAGCTTCTTCCCGTACATGTCGCGATTCTCGCCGGTTGCTGTTTCGACTGTTTCTCTGACAGCAGCGCGGACATCCGCGTCGACCGGAGCGTCGACCGGGGGCGGCGACGGCAGCGCCAAGGCCGACGTGTCGCCGCTCGCGCTGAGGGCCATGACGCCGCGCTGCATGTCCGCCTCGGAACGGCACAAGATGCTCGACGGCAGCAGCTGGAGCAGGAGCTCGAGCGTCTTGAGCTGCGCGCAGACGTCGCTCGGGCGGCCCGTCATGTCGACCTGGGCGCCGACCTGGTAGAGGTACTCGCCGTTGGCGCCGAAGACAGGGTGCAGCGCCAGGTAGCACTGGAACGCCGACCCGTCCTTCTTCACGTTCGTCAGCTTCACCGCGAGGCCCTTGCACTCGCGCAGCGCGTCCACGATCTCGTCGATGAGGTACTGCTCCGTCTCGGGGCCCTGGAGGAAGGTGCACTTCTTCCCGATCTGCTCCGGGCCGTAGCCCGTCTGGTTCCGGAACCCGGGCTCGTTGATGGCCACCAGCGGGATCCCGGGCACCCGCATGTCCGACACGACGACGCCGACGTCCTCGAGCGACGACGCGACCCCCGAGAACATGTCCAGCCAGTACCGCTCGTCGCTCGTCTCCGTCGACACGCCGTGGGCGCAAGTATGAATGACCTGCGTCTCATGTATTTGCTCTTGTCGGCGCACGTGCTCGACGATGGAGCGGCCCGTCTCGGAGCGGAGGACGCGCGGGAGGAGGTCCGCGGCGAGGAACTTGGTCGACACGTCGAGGCCCCAGGCGACCTCCTTGCGGATCGGCTCCCAGGCCGTCTCGTCGATGTCGCCGATGACGATCTCCGTCCGCGTGCAGTAGAAGATCGGGTTGTGCCGCATGCGGAGATGGAGCTTGCGCAGCTGCTTCTTCGACGCCTTGCTCTCGAGGTCGTCCCGCAGGACGTCGGCCGCCTCCCGAGCGAACTGGACGTGCGTCTGCGTGAGGGGCGAGCCGTGCTCGGCCGCGAAGTCCGCGAGCATCTTCCCCATCGCCGCGTCCTGCACGAGTCCTCGCACAGTCGCCACGGCGGACGCGAGCCACCGGATCCGCGTGAGGGCAAAGATTGAAGCTGCCCACTCCGACTCGTCTTTCCTTCCATGTCTTCGCTCTTCCTTTTCAGCAACAAGAGCTCCATTGGCGCCGCCGTCGGTCCGGGCGGCGAGGCGGCCGCGATCGCGCGCGACCTTGGCGCTGCGGAGGTTGAGCTTCTTCGGGAGCATCTGGAGGAGCTTGTTGAGCTGCTGGAGCTTGGCCGGGCTGTTGTCCTTCTCGACCTCGAACTGGACGCCGATCGTGTACCGGTAGACGTCGTCCGCGTCGTAGACGGGCCGCATGGAGAGGAGGTTCTTGAACTTGTCGCCCGACTTGCGGTAGTTCGTGAGGAGCACGTGGCAGTCCTCGCCCTTGCAGAGCGTCTCCTGGATGACCTGGATGGACTCCGGCTCCGTGTCGGGGCCCTGGAGGAAGCGGCAGTTCCGCCCGACGGCCTCCTCGCGCGGGTACTCGGTCACGCGGCAGAACTCGGGGTTCACGTAGACCATCGGCGCGCCGGGGATCGTCATGTCGCTCACGACGATGCACGCGGGCCAGGTCTCGGCGAAGGAGATGAACGACGACAGCCACTCGTCGGCGTCCTGGGGCGCCATGGAGCCCATCTTCTCGAGGTTGTCCGCGAGGGCCGCGTCCGTCGCCGACTTGCCGCCGCTCTTCTTCATGGCCTTCATGGCCTTGGAGCAGAGATCCGTCTTCAGGAACCGGGGGAACGCGTCGAAGGCGAGGCTCTGGAGCGTCCGCTCGGCCTCCTTCTCCACGGTGCGCCGCACGCTGCCGGACGCGGCGTTGCCCTTCTTCCGCGCGGTCGCCCAGAGGCGCTGCGTCGCCTTCGTGCGCTGCTGCTGGCCGATGCCGTCGCCGACGTCGGCGAGGTAGAGCTCGTGGAGCTCGTCGGCCTTGTCGTCGGCGTCGCCGGCGTCGTCCAGGGCGCGCATGGCGAGGACGCCGACGTAGAAGTCGAGCTCGGCGTCGGCGCGGTCCGCTGCGAGGAAGGCGCGGAACGCGTCGCGGAAGGGCCCCGGGGCCGCGAGCAGCGACCGCAGCGACGTCAGCGAGTCGGCGAGCCACATCTGGCGGGCCAGGGCCTGCTCCGCGGGCAGCGCCGCGCCCTTCATCGTCCGGCTCTTCTTCACCCGGGGGGCAGCCCCGGCGTCCCGCGCCGGGGACCGCGCGGGCCCCATGGCGGCGGCGCCGCCGCTCGTCGAACGCCCGCCGGTCGGCCGGCTCGGGGGCAGCGCTGTCGGTCCGCAGCGATGCCTCGGAGGCGGGCGATGGAGTTGTTCGACGGGCACGGCAACCGACCGTCGAGGCTTCGATGGGGATCCCGTCCTCATGAAGCTCTGAGCCGAGGACGTCATCGCTACGGCAACCGACGACCTCAAGGTTTCTGCGTCGGCACATAAAAAAGATGCGGCTTTTTCAAGGGCAGCCTCACGATCCGTGCGTTTGGGCACCGCCCAAAAAGATACGAGGCGACGTTGCCGAGGATGGCTTCGACACCAAAGGATCGCTTCGTCGAGCAGATCACAGCACATCAACAAAATATGGCCTCGAAACTCGCGCTCGCCCTCTGCCTCTCCGGCGCGGCCGCCTACGTGGCGCCCGTGACGCGGTCGTCGTCCAGCGCCCTCAACGGCGGCAAGGAGGACCTCCTCGCCCTCGCCGACAGCCTCCCGGGCCCGGGCACGTCCTTCTGGGATCCCCTGGGCCTCGCGGACCAGGACTACGCCCTCGGCAACGTCGACGCCACGGTGGGCAACGACGCCACGGTGGCCTTCCTGCGCCACGCGGAGATCAAGCACGGCCGCGTCGCCATGGCCGCGTTCCTCGGCTTCATCGCGCAGTCGACGCCGCTCGTCGCGGGCGAGCACACGTTCGCGCCGTACCGGGGCTACGTGGCCAACGTGTCGCCCCAGGAGCAGTGGGCGAACATCCCCCTCCTGGGCAAGCTCCAGATCTTCATCGCCATCGGCATGCTCGAGTCCTACGGCGAGGGCGCGGGCGACGACTCCTACGTGCACTACATGAAGGGCGGCGTGCCGGGCTACTACCCCGAGATCCGCGGCAAGAACAACGGCCAGCTCGTGCTCAACCTCTACGACCCCTTCAACTTCGGCATGCGCGACCGGTCCGCGGAGAAGCGCGCGCGCGGCCTCAAGTCGGAGATCCTCAACGGCCGCGCGGCCATGTTCGGCATCTTCGGCTTCATCGCCGAGTCCAAGGTCCCGGGCTCCGTGCCCCTCCTCTCGTCCATCCCGACCTTCCCCCACTCCGACATCAACACCATGATCCCCTTCTCCGGCGACTTCACGCTCCTCCCGCAATAGGCGACGGTCGTCGACGCGAGGGCCCGCGGCCGCCGCTCCGGCCGGCGCCGTCGACGCGCGACGCGGACCTCGCTCGATGGACGCTCCTACGTAAGGCGCAGCTGGTGTCACTTGCTCCGGGGCGCGGCTGCGGCCGTGGCGCCGCCGACCGGCGACGACTCGGGCCCGGGGGCTCCGACCGCGCCGCGGTCGACGAGCCGCGGTGGTCGCTCGGCGGGGACGGTCTCGCCCGTCCCCGGAGACTTGCCATCGACTGCAGTAAGACCGCAGCCGCCCCCGTCGACGTCGTCTCGCGAACCCCCGGCGGAGCGTGGGCCGGTTGATGAATCAATTGGACGACCCGGCTCGGTGATGTGATTCCGAGTCGCTGAGCTCACACCACAAACCACTCGAATGCTGGCAGCCCAAACCACACACCATTGTGGCTGAGAACGCGCGCCGAACGTGCTGCTGCCGTCTCGCGGCCCCCAAACCACACATCAATTGTCGATTTTTGATGCCTCCAAACCACACACCATTCGTTTTCAACAGTCTCAAACCACACACCAAACATCAACGATCCGGGCCTTAATTGGGGCAGCTATGGGGCTGCAGCGCGCCGGCGCCGTCGCCGCGGGCCTGCTCGTCGCGCTGCTCTGCGTGCGCGTCCAGCGCCGGGAGGCGGCGCGCGACGGCCGCGACCTCGCGCGGACGCGCTTCGAGGCGGGCCTCCTCGAGAAGCAGCTCACCTTCGCCCAGCTCGAGCTCTCGGAGCACCGCGCGCGCCACGAGCGCGACATGCGCCAGGCGGCCATCGAGGCCGCGGCGGAGCTGAGCGCGCGGAGCTCGGCGCCCGCGGCGCCGGTCGCGCCGGTCGCACCCGCGGCGCCGGCCGCGGCGCCGGCCGCGGCCGCGCGCGCGGCGCCGGCCGCGCCGCCGCCGCCGCCGCGGCCCGCGAACGGCACGGCGCGGCCGCTGCCCTACCTGCGGGACCCGGCGAGCAGCGCCCCCCGCCGGACCATCCGCGTCGTCGTCTACAACAAGATCAAGGGCTACCTCGACTGGCTGCGGCCCGACTTTGTGACGGACGCGCGGAGCAAGTGCTCGACGGAGTGCGTCTTCAGCGAGGGCCGGCGGGGCCTCGACCGGGCGCACGGCGTCCTCTTCCACGCCAAGACGCACAGCGCCGCGGACTTCCCCGCGAAGAAGCCGAAGAACGCCAAGTACATGCTCGTGAGCCTCGAGCAGGAGAAGTACGCGCCGCTCCTCCGCAACAAGAACTACGTCCGGCGCTTCGACTACGTCATGACGTACGACCTGGACAGCACGCTGCCCATGATCTCCATCCACCCGCACTGGGACGCGCCCCACTACTTCGAGCCGGCCAAGGGGCTGCCCTGGGGCCAGCGCGACGACGCCGTCGCCGCGTTCGTGTCCAACTGCAAGAACGCGGGCGCGGAGGAGCGGCTGCGCCTCCTGGCCGCGCTGAACCGGTCCTACCCGGTCCACTCCTACGGCAAGTGCCTCCACAACATCGACGAGCCGAAGCTCAAAAAGGGCGAGAACCGCGGCGACGCGAAGCGGAAGCTCCTCGCGCGCTACAAGTTCGCGTTGGCCTTCGAGAACGCGATCGTCAAGGACTACGTGTCGGAGAAGGTCTACGACGCGATCTTAGCCGGCGCGCTGCCGCTCTACCGCGGCGCGGAGCGCGTCGACCGGCTCATGCCCGGAGGCGGCGCGGTCCTCAAGTTCTCCGACTTCGGCGACGACGTCGCGGAGCTCGCCGCGCGGCTCCGGGTTTTGGCCCGGGACCGGGCCGCCTACGACGCGCACTTCGCCTGGCGGTCGCCGGGCCGGGACACGCCCGCCGCGCGCGCGGCCTTCCAGAAGACCCTCGACATGACGGCCTACAAGTACACCGCGCTCTGCCGCATCTGCGCGAAGCTCGACGCGGACCTCGCCTAAGTTGCTTAGCGCGTCTCACTTGGCCGCGGCCGCGGCCTCGACGGCGGCGAGGAGCTCCGGGAGCGACGCGCCCGCCGCCATGGCGTCGTCCGCGGCGTCGACGAGGGACGCGTCCCGCCGCGCGCGGCTCCCGAAGAGGACGCTGTAGGCGTTGAGCACGCCGCGCCGCGTCGCCGCCTGCTGCTCCGCGGGCGTGAGGCGCGGCTCGACGCGGTCGAAGAGGCGCTGGAGGTTCGCGAAGTCGTCCTGGGCGCCCTTGGCCTCGCCGAACGCGTCGCATTCCGCCACGGCGCCGGCGAGCGCGACGCACGCGAGGCGTTCCGCGTCGTCGCGGCTCTTCGGGCCCGGGCCGTCGTAGAACTCGACGGCGTCGTCGGCGTAGGCGGCGACGGGCAGGCCTAACGCGTAGCCGGCAACCAGGTGCGCGGCCTCGTGGCGGCGGCGCCGCGGCGCCGTGTTCTCCTTCGCCTGCTTCGTCGCGCCGTAGACGGCGAGAATCACGCCGGGGCTCGAACTGCCCACCCCTAGAAAGATGATGGGCAGCACGGCGAAGATATACGTGAAAGCCGCGCCGAGGTTGCCGCCGATCAGCGCGCCGCTGCCGACCGCGAGGATCGCCGACGTCACGAAGACGAACGCCGTGATCTGCAACAGTTCGTCGTTGCCGACCTCCTCCTGCGCGAGGAGGTCCTTGGCGCCGTTGATGCCCGTCGCGGCGCGCACGCGCGCCTCCGTCGGCACCTCGGCGCCCGCGGCCACGAGCTCCCGCGACGCCCACGCCGGCGCCTTGCCGTCGGCCTTCAAGCTGCCGAGCGTCGCGAGGAACGCGTCGCGCGTCGCCGCGGCGGGCGCGAACTCGGAAGCAGAGGCTGCGACGGCCGCGACGACCGGCGGCGGCGCGGCCGTGGCGGCGCCGGCCTCGAGGGCCGAGATCTCGGCGCGCAGCTGCGCCGCCTCCGAGAGCAGGTCGTCGCTGTTGGACCTGCGCCGCAGGGACCGGCGCAGGGACGTCGCGGGGCGCAGGGGCCGCAGCGGCGTGGCCGGCGCCAGGAGGAGCAGGCAGAGGACGGCGCGCGTGGCCATCGTGCTTCACGCTCTGTGTCAGCAGCAACCGGAAGGCAACGAGGCGACACCATGCGATGTTGAAGACACAGCGACAGCCTATAATCTTACACGTCGATGCCCCGCGGGTCGTAGGCGTCGGCGGCGTCGGGCTCGTTGCGCGCCGCGCGCGGCGCCGCCTTGCGCGCCGCGACGTGGCGGAGCTGGGCCTCGCGGTAGACCTCGGAGGCGCCGCCCATGCGCGCGAGGATCGTCGCGGTCCGCGGCGCCGGCCGGCGCGGCGGCGCCTTGGGCGGGTCCGGCGTGAAGCCCCAGACGTCGGACTCGAAGGGGAGCAGCAGGCCCGGCCGCGCGCGCCGGGCCTCGGCGGGCTCGGCGCGCGCGAGGCCGCGGCCGCGCGCGGCCTCCATCTGCAGCTGCTGGTAGAGCGTCGAGCCGCGGGCGAGCTTCGTGGGCAGCGAGTCGAAGGGCCGGGCGCCGCCGGGCCGGATCGGGCGGCGCTGGACGATCGTCGACGGCCGCGGCGCGGGCGGCGCGGGCGCCGCGCGGCGCGCGGCCGCGCGCGGCGCGGCGTGGAGCGACTCGAGGATGGGCGCGGGCGTGCGCACCTCCTCGGCGGTCATGCCGCGCTGGAACGACCCCGTGATCGCCGCGGGCCGCCGCGGCGCGCGGCCGCCGAGCGCGCGGGCCTTGGCCTCGCGGCTCCGCAGGCTCCGCTCCCGGAGCCGCGCGGCGCGCTCCTCCTGCGACAGCTGCTCTGGTAATTCTGCCGCCGCCGCGAGCGTCCGCTCCCGGAGCCGCGCGGCGCGCTCGAGGGGCGTCGGCGCGCCCGGCGGCTCCGGCGCCTCCATCGCCGCCGCGAGCGTCCGCTCGCGGATCCGCGCCGCGCGCGCCTCGGGCGTCAGCGCCCCCGGCGCCTCCTCGAGCGGGGCGGGCGCCGGCGCCGGCGCCGGGCGCGTCGCGGGCCGCCGGCTCGCTAGGCGCTTCGCGTCCGCGTCCGCGCGGAGCGCCTTCGTCGTCGCCGTCTGCGCGACGTCGCGCAGCTGGTGCACCTCGATCTGCATGCGCCGCTTGAGCCGCTCGGCCTTGGCCGCGTCGGCGGCGAGGGCCGTGACGTTCGCGCGCGCGCGCGCCAGTTCCCGGCGCGTGGCCGCGTGCGCGCCCTCCAGATCCCGGTAGGCCACCCTGAGCGCGTCGAGCTCGTGGCGCAGGGCCGCGAGCGTCGCCCGGAGCGCGAGCTGCTCGTCGGCGGAGGGGGGGGGCGTCGCCTCGGCCGCCGCGCGCAGCACGGTCGACGCGTCGAGCTCGGCGCGGCGCGGCGGCCGCGCCGCGCGCGCGCCTTGCCGGCCGAAGAGGCCCCGGGTCTTCGGCGGCGCGGCCGCCGGGGCCGCCGCCTTGGGCGAGATGAAGGAACTCCGGTCCCGCTTGCCGAGCGAACCCTTCAACCCGCGGAAGGGGGAGAGGGCCGCGGCGCTGAGGATGACCGCCAGGCGGAGGACGCGGCGCATTTTCTTTCCGTCGTGGGTCCCTCGGGCTTATCGCGTGGATGCACTTGTCACGGCGGGGTGGGTTGATGTCGCCCCGCGACGCGAAACAGTGAACGCGAAGGCCCAAATTCTCGGATTGTGGGTGGGTGGCTTGCCGTTCAACCGCGTGTTTTGAAAAAAAAAAATGGACGCCATCCGAAGTAGGCGTCGAAGGACTCCGCCCTCGCACCGGCACGACGCCGTTAAACGCCGCCCAGCTCCAAAAAAAAAAAAAACACATGCCTACTCCCCGTCGTCGTCGTAGTAGCGCCGCTTCCAGGCCGCGTCGTCGCGCATGCTCATGAGGACGAGCGTGCCGCGCGCGCCGCTCGCGAGGGGCTCGACGCGGTGGTAGGCGTCGCCGACGTGGACGACGCCGCGGCCCGGCGCGTGCGCGTGCGTCGCGGCCTCGACGCCGCGGCCGCCCGGCTCCGGCGTGCCCGGGCGGCCCGCCGCGTCGCGCGCGTACGTGAGGTCCGCGCCCCGCCAGGGCCCGCCGACGGCGACGGCGAGGGTCAGGTCGCTGTCGTCCTGGTGCATGCGGTGCACGCGGCCGCCGTCGGCCGCGGGCGCGCGCGCCGCGTAGCGAAGCGTGTAGGCGCGGCCGCGCGGCGCGAGCGGCGCGGCGGAGAAGAGCCGGCCGAGCGCCGGCAGCGCGCGGTCCCGGAGCGCGCCGGCGACGGCCGACGTGGCGGGCCGCGCCGCGTCCGGCAGCGCGCCCCGCGCGGGCGCCGCGGAGGGGGTCGGCGGGCCGCCGAAGAGCTCGGCGGCGACGGCGGCGGCGGCCGCGTCCGAGAGCAGGGGCAGGCTCCGGGCGAGGCCCGCGTCGAGCACGGGCGCCGCGAGCGCGTCGAGGCTGTCGTCGGCCAGCGCCGCCGCCAGCGCCGGGTCGAGCACGAGGGCGTCGACGGCGGACGCGCCGGCGCGCGACGCCTCCGCCAGCCGCGCGCAGAAGTCGTCGGCGATGCGGCGCGCGTCGGCGTCGCAGCGCGCGGCCTTATCGCCTTCCATGGCGGCGTCGGCGATGCGGCGCGCGTCGGCGTCGCAGCGCGCGGCCTTATCGCCTTCCATGGCGTCGTCGGCGCGCGCGACGAGAGACGTCATCTCCGGGCGGCCATAGCTCGGCAAAT
>NW_008705581.1:390160-395758 GCF_000186865.1 Aureococcus anophagefferens
TGTGGCAATCGCAGGGCGATGATGAAGCCGATGCTCTCCCGAATTGGGGCAGCAATGGGCAGCATAATGGGTGCCGTTTCCGGCGGCCTCGCGTGCCGCGGCGCGCGACGCGCGGCCCTCATGGCGCGCCCCCTCGTTCGACGGCGATAGGACGGACCGATGGAGGCGGCCTGCTACCCGGTGGCCATCGTGTCGAACGCGCTCACGCGGCGCTACCGGTCCCTGCTCTTCGTGGCGCTGGCCGTGGCCTACGCGGCGGTGCTGAACGTGACGGTGCTCATGCCGTCGTTCCTCGTGACGAACGTGAGCCTCATCGGCATCGACGACATCGGCATCGAGCGTTTGGAACTTCGAGGCTTCTCGGAGAACGCGCTGATCCTGAGCGGCGAGTACACGCTGCACGTGCAGATGCCCGCGACGACGGCCTACGACGATCTGCGCCTGAATTTTCGGTACGTCGTCCCGGGGACGCCGGACGTCGCCGCGCTCGGCGACTTCTCGATCCCGCCCTTCCACATCCTGCCGGGCGGCGAGTCCGTCAACGTCGTTCTCGACCACTTCCTCTACGAGTACGACCCCAAGGCCCTGCGCCGCTTCTACGACTACACGCAGTCGCCGGCCTACGGCGCCATCGTCATGCTCTTCGACGCGGACGTCCACGGCGTCATGAAGCCGGGCCTGCCGATCACGTACCACCTCAACATGGCCTATCGGTTGAAGGCCCTCGTGCGCGTCCTCAAGGACTGGTACGCGAGGCGCCAACAGGCCCGCCACACGCCGCCGCCGTCGCCCCGGCTCGTAACGTCCTAGTACCAGAGGCAGGTGTTACACGTGGGCCCCGAAGAAGGCGAGCGCGTCGTCCACGGTGGCGCCCTCGCCGGGATCCGCGCCGGGCCGCCGCCGGTGGTGGAGCCCCGGGACCTCGTGGGCCAGGGCGTGGTGCACGCAGAGCGTCGTGTTGGCCGCGCAGCCCAGGCCCGTCGCGCACGTGACGCGCGCGTCGTCGCGGACGGTGGCGACGCCCCGGCCGCACCGGTTCGCGGAGCGCCACAGGTCGAAGACGCGCTGCACGGGCCGGCACTCGCGGCCCCAGGCGTCGTCGATGCCGCAGCAGCAGCGCGCGCCCGCGCAGCAGCCGCCGGGCCGCACGACGCCGTCGCGCGCGCCGTGGCTCAGGAAGATGGGCGTCGGGGTCGCGTTCGCCAGAATTTCATAGGTATGCCCGCCGAAGGGCGCAACGGCGTCGAAGAGCCCCGGCACCTGGGCGGCCGCCGACACGAGGAAGCCGCCGTTGGAGAAGCCGAGCCCGAAGACTCTGCGGAAAGTCGCGCGGCGCCGCGCGGCGTCGACGACGGTTCGTAAAAAACCGACGTCGTCGACGCCCGCCGCGAGCGACGGGCCGCAGCATTGGTGCCCGTTCCACGACGCGTCCAGTCCAAAGGGCGCGGCGGCGACCCAGCCCCGCGCCGCGACGCGCTGAGCCGCGGACGCCCACATGTGGGGGCGACCCGTGAAGCCGTGGACGAAGACGACGAGCGCGTCGGCGTTGCGCGCGTCCTCCGGCGCCCAGAGGAGGAAGCTCCGGTCGCCGACGCGCACGGTCTCCGCGCGTCCGCCCGCCTCGCGCAGGGCCCGGCCCGCCGCGGGCGGCGCGCCGGGCAGCCGCGACGACGCGTGCTCCAGGAGGAGGAAGCGGAACGCGCCCACCCAGCAGACGCAGGCCGCCAAGGAGGCGAGCTGCGGCCAGACGGGCCGCGCCGGCCGCGGCCGCATCGTCACGGTCCTAGGCGCCCCGCGAGAAGCGCATCGGGGCAGCCATGAGCGCCCCTCAGGAGGTCATCATCTTTTCTTGACGTTCTTCGCGGCGATGATCTCGATCGAGTGCTGCTGATCGATCGTCGCCTGATCCGCATCTCCCAACCGACGAGTGAATTTGTAAGCGCGATGGGCAAGCGCGAGAAGGCGGCGAAGCCGGCGAAGGTCGTCACGGAGGCGACCTTCGACATGGAGGCGCGGCGCCAGTGGCTCACGGGCTTCTCGAAGCGGAAGCGCGAGCGGCGCATGAAGGGCCTCGCCTACGGCGCGTTGAAGGAGCGCCAGGAGAAGCTCGCGACGCGCGCGGCCCTGCGCTCCGGCCGGCCGAAGCCCGCGCCCGAGCCCGCGGCGCCGGCACCGGCGCCGGCGCCGAGGTCGACGGTCGAGTACGCCGACGCGGGCGTCCTCGACCAGTGGGGGAGCACCGTGACCGTGACGACGACGCTGGGCCTCGACGTCGACTCCGAGGACGAGGGCCTCGCGGCCGCGCGCGACGAGCCGCCGGCGAAGCGCGAGGACGCCGCGCAGGTCTGGGCGAACTCGCTCGACGCGATGAAGAAGAAGGTCGCGCCGAAGATGGGCCGGTCGGCCAAGTCCGTGAACCGGGCCGCGCGGAAGCGCGACGCGAACCCCCACTACAAGGGCGCGAAGCGGGGCGCGGACGCCAAGAGCCTCGTCGAAAAGGCCGCGAAGAAGGGCCGGAAGAAGAAGTAACGACGACCCTAGGAAATTAGCCTGGCGAAGTCGCCGGCCTCGACGGCGGCGAGCGTCGCCGGGTCGCACCAGAAGTCGAGCTGGCCGAAGACGTCGGGGATATTCGCGCCGTAGCCGCGGCCCACGACGGCCGGGTTCTTGCGCAAAAAAGCGTCGCAGTACGCGTTGCCCGCGCACTCGCACAATACGCGTGGGACTGGCAGTAGCTGCAGGTCTCCGGCAGGCCGGCGTAGGCGGGGCAGAGCGCGAGGACGTCGGCCGTGACGCCGTCGATGGCGACGGCCGGCGGGTCCGGCGCGGCCGCGGCCGCCATGTCGGGCCGCGACGGAGCGAAACTGCCCGCGCACAGCTCCGGCAGCGCCGCGACGGCCTGCCACTTGCACACGTCGTACCAGTAGTATCCGTCCGCCCCCCAGGCCGCCGCGCAGCTGTCGACGGCGTCGCCGTAGCGCGCGGCGTCCGCGTCGAAGAGGCAGCCCTCGTAGCCTCCGGAGCCGCCGCAGTAGCCGCCCAGCGCCGCGCGCTCGTAGTCGGAGCACGCGGCCCAGTTGAAGTCGCCGCCGGCCGCGGCGCACATGTCGTCGACGTAGGCCCGCGTCGCCGCCGCCCGCGCCGAAGGTTGTGTTGTGATAACCTCGGCCTCGAGGGCCTCCTCCTCGACCTCGGCGCCGGCGCCGGGCCGCCGCCGGGCGGCGACGGCGACGACGGCGCTCGCGCCGACGACGGCCGTCACGAGGCCGACGACGCGCCGGGCGCAGAAGCGGCGCTTGCCCCGCAAAAGCGGGCGGGCTTCGTCGACCATGCTCCTTGAGAAAGGGCTGCTTCGAAGGTGTTGAACGGACGGCAAGCAAGACTTAGTAGTGAGAGCAAGCAACGTCGTCCATGCTCCTCTCGTGCTCCTTGAGAAAGGGCTGCTTCGAAGGTGTTGAAGTTCAACTTGAACGGACGGCACTGAGAGCAGGCAATGGGCTCTCCTCCCGCAGCGGAGGTCCTCTCTGAGAGCAAAGCAATGGGCTCTCCTCCCGCAGCGAAGCGTCGTCGCACCGACGGTGACCGTTGCAGCAGCGACGACGCGGTCCTCGAGGGCTCCGACGCGGTCCTCGAGGGCTCCGACGCGGTCCTCGAGGGCTCCGACGCGGTCCTCGAGGGCTCCGACGCGGTCCTCGCGCTCGCGGCGCGCTGCGCCGCCACGCCCGGCGCGCCGGCGGCCGCCGAGCTCTTCGCGCACCTCGCGGCGGCGCTCAGCGAGACGGCGCCGCCGCCGGCGGACGTCGAGGCCTACCGCGCGGCGCTCGTCGCCGTCGCGCGCGCCGGCGCCGCGGCGCGCGCCGCGGCCGGGCGGCACCGCGCCGCCGTGTGTATGATAGACGGCGCGTACCTCCGGTGCCGCGACGCGGGCGAGCGGCGGCGGCTCTCCGGCGAGGCGGAGGCGCTGCACGGCGCCGCGCTCGCCGAGGCGGCCGTCGAGGCGCCGGACGCGTGGCCCGACGCGTCGCTCGACGCGGCGCCGCCGGCGGACGGGCTCGCGCGAGTCAGGCGGACCGCCGACGCGGCGGACGCCGTCGCTCGAGCGGCGCCCGCGGTCCTCGAGGGCGCCGTGGGCCACTGGCCCGCGCTCGCGGCGTGGCGGTCGCCGCGGGCGCTCGTCGCCGCGGCGGGCGCGCGGCTCGTGCCCGTCGAGGTCGGCGCGAGCCACGGCGGCGGCGCCGGCGGCCGCGCGCAGCAGCGGCTCCTGTCGCTCGGCGACTACGTCGCCGCGGTGCTCCTGCCCTTGGCGCGCGGCGACGCGCCGACGCTCGGGCCCCTGGAGGCGCCCGTCGCCGTCTCCGAGGTCGTGCCTGTCACCTCCGCGGCCACGCCAGCCTACCTCGCGCAGCACGACCTGCTGGCCCAGTGCCGCGCGCTCGCGGCCGCCGCGCCGTGGCGGGCGACCTTCGGCGACGTCGTGCGCGCCGGGCCGCGGGCGCGCGCGGGGTTGGAGCCCGTCGTCTCCGCGTGGGTCGCGCCGCGCGGCGTCAGCACGCCGCTCCACTTCGACCGCCACCCGAACCTGCTCGTCCACCTCGTCGGCGCGAAGCGCGTCCGCCTCTGGCCGCCGGGCGCGGACCTGCCGCGGCACGCGGCGCCGGCGGACAACACGTCGCCCCTCGACGCGCGCGACGTGCCCGGCGCGCTCGCCGCCGACCTCGCGCCGGGCGACGTGCTCTTCGTGCCCGAGGGCTGGTGGCACTTCGTCGAGACGCCCCGGACGTCCATCTCCATCAGCATCTGGTACTAATTAGCGCGGCCCGACCTTGAAGGTAAATGAAACGCCCCAAAACTCGAATCAGCCACGGGGCCTCCACCACAGCCTGTCGCTCTCGTCGTCGGCGGCGGATCGGGGGCAGCCGGAGGCCGGGGCCGGGCCGGCGGTCCGAGATGGGCGGCGACAACGAGGTGGACGTGATCCTGCGCGTCGCCCGCGTCGGACCGCCGCCCCGCCGCCGGGCAGCGCTTTTCCGGGCCCATCGCCGGAGCCGCCCCGCGCCCTAGGTACAAGAAGAACTCGGAGGTCGCCGTGCGCAGCGAGTCGTTCCGCGTGCCCGGGGCCGTACGAGAGCCGGCGTCCGTTTCATGCGTTCCGCCTCCGACGCCGCCGTTCGCAGGCCGGCGGCTCGCCGCGCGACGTCTTCCGCCTGACGACGGCCGAGGACCTCCAGAGCCTCGTCGCGGACCGCCTGGACCTCACCGAGGCCGCGACGCTGTCCGCGAACGCGGCGTCGACGAAAGCCGACAGTTTCCCTTGAGAAGCCGCTCCCTCTTCCTAGGTACCGGCCGCTCGTCGACCGGCCGCTCTGGTTCCGCGGCGTCGACGCCGTCGGCGTGGGCAACATGTCCTGGAAGCGGCTCCGGGAGCGCTTCCTCTCGGAGATCGAGACGGAGGACGACGTGAGCGCCGTGCTCCGCGGGGGCGGCGCGCCCCGGTTCCTCGTGGCCATCCTCGACGGCGACGACGACGCGTTCCGCGCGCATTCGCCGTCGTCGCTGCTCTCGACGCCGCGGCGCGTGTCGCCCCACCGCGTCACGCCG